>NC_044359.1:26320770-26458270 GCF_007364275.1 Archocentrus centrarchus
GCCTTGAAATAAATATAGTCTCCTACACCCCATGTCCCCCTTTAGACTCACCCCTGCTTTCTGCAGGTATCACTGCCATATAAAGCAGGACGGCTGCTGTCAGCCATTTTTCTCCGTGTAAAACAATCGATGGTGGATGGAGCAGCTACAAAGCTCTCCCAGTTGAAGCTTGTTGATCAGGTGGTTTGATGAAGGACTCCTCCAGCTGTTTGACAGGAAACATTTTAATGATGATTACAGGAACAAGCGCTGCTGTTTTTCGATGCTAGAAAAATGTTTTCCTTCACTCCACCTGAGCTCATCGTCTTTAAGAACAGCTCCACCTCTTTGTTCTTTGCCGTGTATGTGCGACAGACTCTTAGAAAAAAGAGGAGCAGGCTTTTTCTGCTCCCATTTTATTAGCTCAGCTTTTTTGAAGAAAAAGTCAAGGTATTGTCATAGCCTTGGGGGTGGCATCTGGTTCCTCAGAAACTTTAACGGTGGCTGTAACTTGAACGATCTCGCCTAGGATGTTCAAATTTACACCATAGATGCATCTAGTAAAACTCTCGGATGAGTTTGAATCTCGATGAACTTGACCTGAAGATAAAGATCAGAGGTCAGGTTTTCTGAAGGCCTTGATACTATTCAAGCTGGACCTGTAAAACTTCACACACTTGTTCACTGACTTTACTATGACAGCACTTTCAACCACCACCATGGGACCCGTTCAGCGGTGCTCATATTTTCCTTTTTTTCTTTTTTGCCCCTCTCGTTACAGCCACACCATTATTTGTCAGTGGACCCTGTTGAGAGAGGCATATGCATCCTCTTTGCTGCCTCTTAGTCCATTTCCTCCTAACCACATTGTTCAAAATGCCAGGTGCATTTAAATGTTGACGTCATTTCAGAACCTCTTCTTGTCACTGGATGAAAACGTGTTTTCTTGTCATGTCATTTCTTGGTACTGGGGGATTAGTAGCTAAATAAAACTGTTGCACAAACATTAGTAAACCCCCCTCTTTCCGGCCTTGTCTTCTTTTTTTCTACAGCTCAATAAGAGATTCATTCTGAGTTTCCTGCATGCACACGGAAAGCTCTTTACTAAAGTGGGGTGAGTAATGTCTAATGTTTTCCAGCTCCCATGTTCATGGACTAAATATTTTTAAAGCGATGATGATAAATATGATGTGAAAAAACAGCTGTGGCTAACCAAAGAAAATTTGGGTGACTAAAATGGCATCTAGATTAACTAAATTGACTGACTTGATCTGCAGCTTCAGTAACTTTAATTAGTTAATAATGGACAAAAAGCTAGCATTTGTAGCAAATCAAATGATTGATTTAACTGTATTTTATAATGAAATGCAAAAACATATTCAGATGATTTCCAAAATAGAACTATGTCACTATTAAGGAATAATGCTAACTCCCCTCTTGATCTGAGCAATAAATTGGATAATTCCCATTATAATATTATAATGGTTACTGTTTTGAGAGTCAGGATGTAGCTGCTGCCTTTGGCAGAGGCTGAAGCAGGCAGAGCTGTTGCTGTTTCTGCCATTTCAAACCAATTATTACTGAAATAAATCAGTTCTCATGTTTTCACACTCAAAGCCTCAGGTGTTAGATAAGATAAGATGGACTTAATTTAGCCCAGAAGTTGAGAAATTGTTGTTACAGTGGCCAGAACATGAAACACAAGTGGTAACACAACATCTTTAAAGTAGAATAATGTATCAAAAAAAATCTCAGTAAGGTAAATAGAAAAAACATTTTTTAAGTGGATTTATTAAGTAAAATAAAATGGCTCAAATATAAGAAATCAAAACCAGTGCATTGGAAGACAAGCTCATCAAATGTCAGATGACATTAAAGTGGGTCAGTATAACAGCATAAACAATGTAAAAGTGGCTTAGCATACAGAGGATGTTAGGAGTTGTGACAGCACAGGGTTGAAATAAACTATTAACATGAGAGAACAGACACGATGCATCCTAACGTAGACGAGCTTCTGTTTTCAGATGGGATGCAGTGTTATTTGAGCTGTGAAATGTAAAATACTGAATACTGCTCCACACTGAAAACTGTATTTTTCTGTTTGCCTCTGTGCCAGTTACATATTATTAGAAATGTGTGTCCTATCTGTTTAGCATGGAATCGTTTCCTGGAGCAGCGAGTCGTGTTCTGCAGGAGTTCAGGACGTTGCTCCAACATGGCCCGCACCTGCTGGGAAGTACACACATGCTGCAGATCATCACCATCAATATGTTTGCCACACACAATGCCAACAGCAAAGGTAATATCATTTTCAAATGTCAGTGTTTTCAATATTTGTATTAACACTTTATTTTTATTTGCAGTGTTATGAGAAATGAATAGCTGGCAAAAACTAGTCTTCATGAAGCTTTTAACATGGACTTGATTTGTTGTAAAATTTGACTGATGAAGGCATTGATGAAGTACTGTTTGAAACTCTCTCTGTCAGGTGAAGACGGAGAAGTTCGATCCGTTTTACAGGAGCAGAGCACTGCCCTGGGCCTCGGCATGTTTGCGCTACTGGTGCAGCGCTGCACAGAGCTGCTTCAAGAAATTCCTGCAGGTGTGCAATCACTACACTCCACAAGCTTTTCATCAGCAGCATTTTTTTTTTTGTAGTTCAGCCACAGTACTTGGCTGTCATATTTTGAATTTAAGGTCAACATTTATAACAGTTAAATAAATGACAGACAGGATTACTGTACACCCCCACAGCACATTGATGGAGATTCATAGAGTTAGTAGGTAAATACTCATGTATTAATGTAATCCTTTGTAATTTTTACAGTTGTTGGATTTGAGAAGTAATTTTTTTTTTGGAAAAAAAAAAATCACAATTTTCATTTCAGTTGGTTTTGTTTGTGTGATACTGAAGGCTGCAGTTCAAAAACCGTCTCTTTCAGAACCAGTCCCAATGACAGATGGAGAGGAGGAGGGTAAAGCGGAGGAGATGGAGGGTCTTGTGAGAGTCTCTGCCTTCCCACTGGATCTAAGAGAAATGCTGCCAAGTATCAAAGTCTGGTCTGACTGGATGCTGGGACACCCAGACCAGTGGAACCCACCACCGTGCAGTATAGAGTAAGAACTTTAACCTACAATAAACACTTTTTTTTTTTCACCACTTGGCAGCAGCAGAAATGAGTTATGAACACATCACTGACAAATTGACACCTATTAACTTATTTATACGTCAGGAGCTGCAGAGCAGCACCATTCAAGTCATGTTTCTGGCTATGCAGCAAATATATTTAATTGCTAAATGCTCCACTCTGTAAACCATCTAGTTACTATCTGCAGTTTGCTAATGAGCAGGTAGCATACCGTGGCTTTTGGGGTTTTTCACCAAAAACAGCCGCCTGTATAGCTGAAAAGATTAAGTTATGAGTGGGCAATTGAAATCTGAAGGATCAGGTAAGAATTCTCTCTAGGTTCATGACTTAATCAGTTGATTACATCTTACTTCAGATGGCCTTTACTGGTACGTCCACCATGAAGGACATTACAAGCAAAGACACCGTTTGTTTGATATTCGGCTATTAGTAAAAGATTGTCTCCCTTCCATAACTGTTTTCAAGTAACTCAGCATAGTTGTGGCAAACTTGTAACATACTAGCTTTACATGGCAGAGTTGCCGCTGGACCTCATTTTTGTTTATTTTTTTAAGAATTTCCATGCAGACCTTCTTTAAAGCTGCTGTTGTCTTTGGCTTTGTATGTTTCTTTGGTTTGCATTACATCCAATTAGGCATCAGTGAAAATTGGGGAAACTATACACTTATTTGCCACTTCATTAGGTACACCTTGCTAGGACTGTGTTGTACCCCTTCAGAGCTACTTTAATTATTTGTGGCACAGATTCAACGAACATTCCTCAGAGATTTTGGTCCATATTGACATGACGGTTGCTGCAGATTGGTGAGCTGTACATCCATGATGTGACCAGCCTGAACCCTTAATACAAGGAAGGATGGATCCATGCTTTCATGTTTCTACCAAATTCTGACCCTACCATCCAAGTGTTGCAGCAGAAACTGAGACTCATCAGGCCAGGCAATGATTTTCCAGTCTTCTCTTGCCTAATTTTGGTGAGCCCATGCAAACTGTAGCCCAGTTTCTTGTTCTTAGCTGCCAGCAGCTGAAGACTGGTGTGATCTTCTTCTGCTGTAGCCCTTGTGCTTCAGTGCTCCACATGTGCATTAAGAGAAACTTATCTGCATACCTTGATTGTAACAAGTGTCTTTTTTGGGGTTTTTTTGACTGCTTTGAAGCAGTCCACCCATTCTCCTGACCTCAGGCATTTTCTCCCAGAGAACAGCTGCTCACTGGATATTTTCTTTCAGACCATTCTCCGTAAGCCCTAGAGGTGGCTGTGTGGGAAAAATCCCGGTAGAGCGTCAGTTTCTGAAATGCTCAGACCAGCCCATCTGACACCAACAACCATGCCACATTCAAAGTCACTTGAATCATCTTTTTTCCCCGTTTTGATGCTTTGTTTGAACTTTAGCAGGTCGTCGTCACCATTTCTGCTTTATGCATTGTGTTGCTGCCACATCATTGGCTGATTAGATATTTGATGTGCAGTTAATCGGATGTACCTAATAAAGTGGCGGTGCGTGTGTTTTAAGGTGAAAAATAGTTGCTCAAGCATTTAGATTTTCTTTAAAATTTAACATCTTTGAAAGTCTTTTACATCCCTAACTTTCACACAACCCACCCCCCCCCCCCCCCCCCCCCCCCCCCCTTTTTTTTTTCAGAAAGCGTTTCACTCCTCACCCTTAGTTTTGATTATTCTTTTTTTTTCCCCCTTCTTCTTTTTTAATATTTTCCCCCACCATTAAAGTTGCAGCCCCGATGTCTGGCGGTGCCTGGCTGACCTGTGTAATGTGCTGGCACGTGTAGACCATGGGGAAGTGCCCCTGTACAAAGCTGATAGTGATGAAGGAGAGGGAGATGAGGAGTTGGCACTGCTTCAATTGAAAGAAGACAGGCTGCTTGCTGGCTTTGTACCATTGCTGGCTGCACCACAGGAGCCATGTTACACAGACAGACACACTGACACGGTGAGTGGAAAGGAAAGCTGTATTTTATTATATCATAACTTAAATGCTTAAGTTGATGTTGAATTATTGAATGTTCCACTGTTTAGACTTTTGTTTTCTACACAGTGTCAGGCTTTGTATTTAGCTCTCATCTGCTTCTTTTTGTCATGTGCATAAACCCCATCCCTCTTTCCTCAGGCCATAGCAGCAGATTGTAAGAGAGTTACTGTGCTGAAGTACTTTCTGGAGGCTTTGTGTGGACAGGAAGAGCCTTTGTTGGCTTTCAAGGGAGGCAAATATGTCTCTGTGGCAAGTCCTCCTGCACCTAACCACTCAACAGATACAAGAAGCAGGCAGGATTCTTTAACAGAAAAAGAGGTGACTTTCTTCTACACTTCCTCCAGTAACCCTTCCTCTAACTTGATTCTCCACATCTGGTCCTTTTCTTCTGAGTGCCGTCCTTTCAGACTTTTACCTATAATTTATGTAAACACTAAATCTCCAGAGGCTGTTGAAACGGGAGGCAAAAAAAAGTCATTATCGTCTGTATCTGTTTAACAGGGTGATGATGTCATACTCGAGGCAGAGTCTTCCTTCTCTGCATCAGAGGAAGAGGAGGATGTTGAGGAGGCTGGAGACAGTGAGAATGACATCAGACAGCTCAAGGCACGACGCCATGCACTCGCCAACAAGCTGGCACAGCAACAAAAGCGAAGGGATAAAATACAGGTAAAACAGGCATTTATTGACCAATATGGTACAGTGTGAAGTTGTGGCAGAGTTGAATGTCTTGTAAAATTTTAATGTGTTTGTTCCAGGAAGTGCTGCAGACAGGTGGGCAGTTGGAGCTTGAAGTGAGGCCTCTCTTTCTGGTTCCAGATACCAATGGGTTCATTGATCATTTGGCAGGACTGAAGAAACTCCTTCAATGTGGAACATACATAATAGTTGTGCCACTCATCGGTAAGCCTGATAATCACAAAAAAGAAAAGCAGAAATAAATAAAAGTAGGATCTTTTTTTTTTTTTTTTTTCCTTCCACATGGGTGCAGATTCTAGTTCAGTGGGATGTTTAAAATTATATGGGTCAACCTTTCCATGCAGAAATCCTGTTATACTCATGCGGGGTTCGTACGGGTGCTGGAAATCCTTCAAAATGCTTTGATTTTAATATTGTCAGTTCAAGGTTTGAAAAGTGCTTGAATTTTGGATATAGTGCTTGAAACTGCTTGAAATTGTAACCGCTTTTTTAAAAATAAAAAAGGAACTCTCTGATTGAATAGTTCGCTTATGAGACGGAGAAAGAAAATGAGTCAAAGTCTAAAATTAAAATTTCTCCACCTGGCCTGCATGTCTGCATGTGACCTGTCACTCTGTTTGTGAACCCGCCCCTCCCCCAAAGACAGAGAGTCACCGTTTTAATGAGTGTTGGCTGGAAAACTGCAAATTCCAATTATGGATAAGACGAGTATGGAATTATGTTTAGGTCAAAAGTCACACGTGAGAAAGAACATAATCCGCGAGCGCAGGTATTCATTCCTCGCGAGGAAATTCAACAACTCGTGTAGAACTCAGGAGCCGCGTGCACAAAGAAACATGGCGCACACGAGTGTCTGCTGTGCACGCGCTGCTGCAGGTTCACACTCTGTGAGGAAACTTTACACGGACGGAGCACATATATGTCTGTGAATTCTTTGCCCGTGAAGAAACTGACTTTTCACCATTTGGGCAGAGCCTAATGTGATTGGTCACTTTGATAGATAGTTCAGGTTATTGCGTTAGACCGAGTTACACCGTGGCAGCAACATAAGAGCCGTTTTAAACCGGATTTGCTCACAACCTGGAAAATGAAGTTTCCAGAATTAACTATCAGTAGTTATTGTTTTATGTCAAGTGCTTGGATTTGATCTGGGAAAAGGTGTATGAACCCTGCTCATGGCATGGTCTCTTTTCTTTTTGTCAGTGATTACAGAGTTGGATGGCTTGGCTAAAGGCCAGGACAGTTTTGGTGGAGGAGTGGAGTCAGGAGGGCGCAACTACAGTGCCAGTGCGGCCCATGTGAGGGCTGTGCAGGAGAAAGCTCGGATGGCAGTGGCTTTCTTAGAAAAAGGATTCGAAGCCAGGGAACCGTGCCTCAGAGCCCTAACAAGCAGAGGAAATCGTCTCGAGTCTATTGCCTTCCGCAGCGAGGATATGTCAGGGCAACAGGTGGGAACCCAAATTAAATACAAAAAAGCAGCCGGTTACTTTGGCTTGGAAGTAGTTGTTGGTTTCTTGCATCAACTATATTTACTGTTTTGTTTTATTATTTTTTTTAAAGTGACTAAATAGTCTCTTCTTTTCCAGGGTAACAATGATGATGTTATTCTGTCCTGCTGTCTTCACTACTGCACAGACAAGGCAAAAGATTTTATGCCTCATCAGAGAAGTATGTTAACATTACCTGCCGTTTGCTCTGTTTGAATGTTCATAGTTCCTCACATTCGTGCAAACACATTGCATAATTTGAATACTTTCTTTCTTACTCCCCTTTGGCTTCCTGCTTCAAAAACAGATGGGACCGTGAGGCTCCAGAGAGAAGTGGTACTCCTCACAGATGACCGTAACCTCCGTGTCAAAGCTTTGACTCGTAACGTGCCTGTGCGAGACATCCCTTCTTTCCTCAGCTGGGCCAAAGTGGGCTGAACCAGAGCAAGCCCAAATCCAAGGAACCCAACTGCTGAAGCCTGCTTGTCAGTCAGCCAAGAGAGAAGACACACTTCAGAGGAAGTTAACAGGGGAGAGGAAATGATAAAGCAAGGAACCACTTTTAATGAAAAACAAGCAAATGTAGAGAGAGCAGAGTGGTTTCAATGAGCTTTTCCCCCTTGTGACAGTGTGTGTGTATGTGTGTGTTAAGATCAGTGAGCTTCCCTAGAGAGACGCAGGAAAGACTCTCAGGAAGGCTGTAGAGGAAGAAGGGAAAATGGAGTGATTTGATTTGTAGGTTGCCCTGTGCAGCCGCAAACCTCTGCTCCTATTTCGCGTATGCTCTGCAAGCAGTGTTAAAATTTGAATCTGATGACAGAATGAGCCAGAACGGGGGGAAGAGTGGCTATGGTCATTTAATTGATTAAGACAGCATTACTGAAGGCCATAAATGGCACTTACACACCTCTGAGGGTCCAGGCTTAGATACTGCTTCAGCCTCAACAGCAGAGCTAAAAGAATGGCAGGAGGAAATCAGCACAGCTGGCTGGTCTGTGTCAATACAGTAAGGAGTGGCTGATTGTAAGTGAGGGTTAATCAAGAGCCCTCATGCAAACTCAGCACCTCCAAGGAATGACGGGCAGATACGGTATTTCCTGCTAACCCAGGAAGTGCTCGATGCCTGTTTGGTATTTTGGATTACACTTCCTGGCTGACGCTAACATTAAGTTTGGCTGTTGAAATTAGATGTTTTTAAAAGTCAACGGCAGCGTTAGATATAGTTTCTTTCTGTTTGTACTTTTTGTTTTGTTTTTGCTCGTGTGTAAAAAAAAAAAAAAAATTTTGTGTGTGTATTCTTAAAAGCTGTAAACTCCGATAATAAACATCTGCAAAGTTTTCCTAACATGAATTGCTAATTTAGCAAATCCAGTTTTAGTTTGGTTCTGGGTGAAAATGGGTTTGTAAATACTCCGAGCATCATTTTATTGATTATACATCAGCACCGACTGAAGTTTGTTGTATTGAAAACAAATAAGATACCGTTTCATAAATGTGTGTGATCAAATTTGTGCTCATACGGGAGCTTTAATAATGATCACTTGGTTTCCCCCGGCCCAAAGGGGGAATAAATAAAAAATAATCTGATATCAGAAACCAGCACTTTCCTGCTGAATTGTCATTGCAGTGGATTTGTTTGCTGGTTTGTGTTGTATTTTCAGTTCTAGAAAATAGGATTTCCTTTAGGTGACATTTGGCCCATCTATGACTTAAAACAAGATGAAACCAAGCATTACAAATACTTGCTGAGCCAGCGATAGTGTTTAATGTGCTGGTCCTTTGCAAAGACTTTGCAGAATTTTATTATCAAGTTTAATTTCTGTTCAGATGTACAAGTCAATTTGTGCCGTTTAATTTGAACCACCACAACAGTTTACACTTTCAGTAGCTTTTCTCTCGTGACATCATTCATATAAGCATTGTCCTTTTTTTGTCTTCAGTGTGACTTTACCCCCCCCCCCCCCCCCCCCCCCCCAAAAAAAAAAGTTTTTTACAAGTACATTTTTCTAACAACTGAAATACATAAACATGGGTTTCAAAATTGAAAATGAGACAATGCCACTATGACACATTTTCAACAAACATTTAACACAAAAAGCTGGTGTTTGTGCTTTTGCTTGCTTTATATTGCTTTGAAAGACAGTCTGAATGCTTTAGATTTGCATTTCATTAGTCACTCATCCCAGTTCAAATCTTTTGATTTAAAATGTTGCACTGCTTTCTCTACATCACTCGTTAAGCTTTGTATATTTATGTGAGCTGTCCAACAGGTTTATTCATCTTTTTTAGGCCCTCTGTTTTGTGCTGCTGTAGTATTAAGTGCAGTCTGTTGTCTAATCTGCTGCTGCTGTGTTTTAGTGCTAAAGCACATGGAGATCTGTAACTCAAATGATTTTTTTCCTTCACCCATCATTAAAAATGTTGTAAAGCCTTTGTTTTCACCTCACTGGTGTGCAGATCGAGAATGTGAGGATGTAGAATATGCTTTTCTTGGCCTGTCAAAACCAGGCAAGGTAACATGCTAACAACGATAAACAGTGCCTCAGTTATTCACATCTGCCAGTATGTGTACAATGCCACGACCCTGAAACTGAACAAACTAAATGCATATCATGGATTTTCTTCTTTATACCTGAGCTTTTTTTTTCTGTTTGTGTCAAATTATCTGCTGCTGCTGCAAAAAGTCAGAATTTCAGTTTTTGTGTTAATTTAACCCTGTGGAGTCTAGGATATATAATCCCTGGGCTGTGGAATACCAAAAGTTTCACATGTGTGCCCTCGTGTGGCAACTGAAGATGACACAGGTGGGAGTGATGCAATAACGACAAGCTTTATGTGTATAAGACCTGTGGGTGTAGCACTTGGATACACAGAATTTATTCATAAATGTATGCTTGTTAAATCAAATGAGTAAACTGTGGAGTCAGATAAATGTAAGGAATACAGAAATCAGTTACACTGCATGAATAAATGGGACATCTCTGGGGAAAAATCGTTTTTTTTTACGTGCCCCAGAAGACAGACTACATAATTTTAGGCCTTATATAAATTAAAATTTGCAGTGTAAATGGAAAGCAAATCACTGCACTTTGAAATAGCAAAAGCATAAGTGCTGGGGGGGCTTAGGCTCTGCCACATGATCACTCTTTTGTAACAACTGGCTGTTTGTGTATATACCTCCAGAAAACATAGAGGCAGATGGTTCTTCAGTGCATCTTTACACAAGAACTAACATCTCAAATATGTTCAGTTCCAAATGACTGATTATGTGGAGGTGGGTGGGGGTTTATATATATATATATATATATATATATATATATATATATATATATATATATATATATATATATATATATATATATATATATATATATATATATATATATATGCGCATCAGTGACTGCAAGTTCTGCAGTCTATCCATCTGTATCATTTGCTTCAGTATACTTCTGCGCTTGGATACAGACCACACAGGCAGGACCTGATTCCCATCATCATGACAACAGGGATGCCAAGCAACCAATCAATGCCCTCTGAGCCCTGCTCTGGAAGCTGATTGGCTTCTCAGCCTGCAGCCTGTTGTGGAATGTCCATCTTTAACCTCTCTGCTGCCAGGCACGTCGCATATACATCCTATACGATCGCAGTACAGATTTATTGCTGCATGTGTAATCCTGAAATATTTGGTAAAACTATGTACGAGACAGCTGGAAAGTGTGAATGAAATGCATTGTTTTCTGGCAGGGTAAACAAAAAGCCATGCGTGCGCTTCCCTGATGTAAACACAGCATGACTAATCATCTGTCATCTGCACGAACCCGCTTCATATATTACTCCAGGTCGACCAGATTACTCCCGAAGTCTCACAGAGCACACACTGGGGGAAAAAATGTAGTTACACTAAGATGTCATTATATTAGACTACACACAATGTCTGTTAGAATTAACTCCTTCTAAGTAAACTCCATTTTCCTAATTTCTCCACGGACAGGATCTTTGGGCCACAGACAGCCAAATGTTGGTTTTATCTTGACATCTGTTGTTCTGCGATACAAACATTTTGTTTTACATTGTACGTATTTAAAGACTATTTATAGTTGAGGCCAGATTAAGATTGAAACTATTAATCAGGTTAGCAGCTCAGTGTCTGAAAGTGCATGAGAACAAGCACAGTCGGAGAAGGGGATGTTGACAGTCATTATCTATATTACTTTCTCCACCTCCTCACACACACTCACTCCATTCTCTGTGTTTGCAGTTGTTGGATGGCATAGCAAACTGTAGGGGGGAAACATTTAGCCTGCGGGGTGCAGCAGGACAACCTCGGCGAGACCCCCCCCCCCCCCCCCCCCCTCAAAAAAAAAAAAAAAAAAAAAAACTGTCACACGTGTACTCTCGCGGCGTTCAAAGCTGGCTACTGAGCCGCTCCAACTCGTGTTTGTTTCGATTCATTAGCTCCTCGGTTTCTTCACGGTGGAAGGGAGGTGATTCTCTCCGCCGCCATTTTTAGGGAACTGCTTATCGAAAAGAGAAACTTTGCTAGCTGCTGCCTAACGTTAGGAGCTAGCTGGTTGGTCAGTAGCCTGCCTGCCTTCCTGCAGCTCGCTGTGACAGTTTAAAGATTGGCAGTCAGTCATTAGCCAGCTCAGCTCTTTATCTCGCGTTGATATAAATATTTATTATTTCCACCCGCTGACGAAAAGCGGTTATTGCTAAGGAGAATAATCGGGCTGGACAGAATGACCGTGTTTATTTGGGTAGGGCAATTATGCGGTTAGATTAGCATTGCTAACTTATCAGCTAGCGAATTCCGTACTTTGATTTCCCGAGATTGCTTTGCCTACCTGTGATTTAACCGCAGACACCTTGCTCTGCTCTGTTACCGAGTGACCGGATCAATCAGCCGTTCATACCCCCTGCTTCATCTCAATCTGTGTGGGTTCATTTTTTGACAAGGTGAGTTGATCGCTAACTTTAGCGTTTTGCTAACGTTTACAAGCTATGTGTCGACCCCCCCCAAACACTATATACTGCAATGGAGCTTGATTTCAATACATCTTAGCTTTCGAGCTAGCCAGCCAAATAGGATGCTATTCGCCAGCTCACCAAAAGTTGCTGTCACAACTTCTGTGGTCTGTCGCATCGACAGATTTTTAGTCCGCCTTACTGGGCAAGTTCAGCCACCTACTGTTGGTATCAAGATATTTGTTTTTAATGGCGACGTGACATGTCCCTAATTGATCCAGACGTACAGGTGGCATTGTGGAGAGCCAAATGGAGAATCGTTATGTTGGTAAAAGGATGGGCACAGATTGCTTTACCTAAGAAGCGTTAGCTAGCTGCGTTAGCGTGCTAATCCGCTTTATGCAACTATGGTTGAAAGCGGTGCCACTCCCTCGTTTTGTTTTGTCCACTGTGGCTGTACGGTAACAGTGAGTGAAACTCTGGGAGGGGGGCTTGGGAGGGGGGGCTGCTTGGCAAGTTTGTTTACCTCTGAGGGACATCATGAGTCACTACTGTCTCAGTAGCTAAGCAGTGTGGCAGTGGGTGACATTGGCACAGGATCATCCTATGTATGTAGCAAGTAAGTTACATTCCCTGGCTTTGTGTTTACAAGCAGTGTTAGCCAGCGGAGTCTTGACAAATCATTGCCTCTGAGTGTGGCTGCCGTGTGCGAACGACGGGCAGAGCTCACGTCCATCGGCGGCTGGTGGCTGTTTTTGTGCGCTGACGTGATCGCATTCTTCAGTTTTGTGTGTTGATATTGCATAACAGTGGATATCACTCGGCAAGCTTCCCTTCTGCCTGGCTTATCTGCGTCTTTGCCACCTAACTTAAGCATGACACAGTGGACCAGCCACTCACGGAGGCAACACGACACACTGAATATGGTACAGTAACGCCAGGGTTGTGGCACCAAGTTTGTCATGCATCCAAACAAGATCCGCTTCATTTTGGATTTCTCAAAGGTCCGAGGCTTGATGGCTGATGTGCCTGCTAGAGATATTTTTGTGCAATGTAGACTGTCTTTGTCAAAAAACAAAAACACAAAAAACTGCAGTATTGGCTGCCCACCTACCTTCTAATGATAGTATAAATGCAGTCTGTATTCAGTATATTCTTAAACGACAGGTAGGACTTATACTGGTACTCAGATATCACTGATTTCTGCCAGGCTGCCTGTCTCCTTGCTTTCTAGGTTTACGGTAATCTCTCATCTTCACACCTATCAGTTGTTCATTTATGTGTCTGCATGCATGTCAGAACAACAGTGCATTCACACCGTCAAGCCGGAAACCGATGAAGTGCCTAATGTCTTGATTGCTGGAGAAACCCCTACAAAGTTGTATTTTCTCGCCTGCCAGTGTTCTATCAGGGGGGTGCTGAATATGAGCAAACTGTGTGATGGATTTAAGTGTGTCCCAGGAAAAATGGATTAGACACTGGAGCAAAGCCTGCAGTGGATGCTCAAGTTGAGATATAAGGCAGTCATTGGTAGTCTTGCCACTGCATATCCAGTCCTGGATTCAGAGATGATCCAGAGCTCCTCAATAATCTTATGTTGGTGAATGATATATAATGCCCTTATACATGTAATAGCACGAAACCTGCTTAGCTTATTGATTGTGTAGTGCCTTTTATTGTATTTAATATTTTTTTAGCTGGTATAAGTAAGGAATAATCACATGACAGTGATCCTCAGGTTCCACTTGTGGTGTTCAACCTTCAGTAACACTGCTGTGTGTATCCCAGAGAGGGGGAAAAAAACTCAGCTGTGGAGATGTTCCTTAGATAATGCCTGTGTTTTAACAGCTTTTGACTTCAGTGGTCAGTGACACAGACAGTAAAGCTTGTCTTTTAATGAGATTTTTTTTCATAATGAGAGATACAGAGGGGGAAAGGAGTCTTGGATCAAAGTCTGTGACTGAGGCTGGTTGCTTAACACTTGGAGACCAACAACATATCTGATGAGTCAGAGTGAGAGCAAGAAGAAGAGGGGGTGGAGGACACATCTATTTTTTTTTTTTTTTTAAATTAGCTTAGGTGATAGACTGAGGACACAAACTTTAAAATAAGAAAAAATATTCTCTATAGGTAGAGATTGGCATTGGCAGAATGTGCAGTTGTAATCTTTTAAGTTCAGTGTCAGATTTTACACAATATTTTGAAGGAGATCAAACTCTACAACATGTTTCAAGTAAGGGGGGGGTATGAAGAAGTTGTTTGTATAAGAAAATTGTACCAAATTGTGTAACTTAGAATCTTATCAGTTATTCACATCAGTGCTGGCATGTTTTTCTGACAGTCGCGCATTGCAAAGCAGTGACGTTCAACTCGTAGCAGTAGAGCGTTTGCACACCTGAATGTCATTGTCATGTCATTGACGCTCGTGACACTTGTCTCAACTAGAGGGGTGTAAATGGAGCTTTGTGAGAGAAACTGGATGGTCCGGTCCTCTTGGTGTTTGGTCACTGCATTTCTGTCCTCCATCACCACCTTCGCTATGGCACTACAAATTGAGATGTGTTGTTGACGTTCAGTAGCTTCGCTAGAGAGTTTTTACTTCCTCCACTCAGTGTAAGCCACAATCTATAATCAGTCTGGGGGGGCGGGAGCATGGACACCCCACCCTTCTTCACATGCAGTTCATTAAATTAAATTTGCTTTGAAAAAGCAGCTACAATGTTGCAGTGTTTTGTTTTTGTTTTTTTTTGTTTGTTTGTTTTAATGGGGCATCTGAGTAATTAACATTGCATAAACTCAGTTTATTGAGTGATTCAAGTACGGATGAGTTTCAAATGACAGCTTTTATTTTTTAGTTTTATAATTAGTAGCTCATTGGGCCCTTTATGAACTGTAAGCACAGTCATGTGCCTCGTTTAGGCTTGGGAAGATTTTAATTATTATGTGTTAATTAAACATGCATTTTGACATTTTCTAATAAATGAATAAGGAGTATTTCACTAGGACCAGTTACGTCAGGCTGATATATGATCACTTGGTGGGATCTGTCACAGAAGTGCATTTACTATTTTAAATTATTCAACAATACAGCATTAAGCATCTTGCTGGGCACTATTTGTATAAAAGGATGTATATACATAATATATATTCTGCTATATATAAAACATAGATATAAACTAAAACAGAGATAATTAAAAAATGAAATTCCACAGTTCTGTTTAAAAAAAAAAAGAAAAACGAGCACATCCATCGATGATCTCAGGTATTGTGGTTAATAACTTCAGTCAAGTACAGTATGCAGTGAGGGGGCGTAATCACCCAAAATAACTAAACACAAGCATGTGGGTGTAGCATGGATGTGTAGAGGGTACTGAGGAAGAATAATCTCTCCAACAGTGTGTTTGGTGTGGTAGCTGGCAGAGCATGTGGAGAAACGATAACCTTTGCACATAATCTGGGATTACGTTTGTATTTGAAGTAATTATCAGTGTAATTGCAGCTTGTTGAGTAAGAACTGGAATCATCAGCTTTCAAGACGGAAAAAAAAAGGTTAATTGGAGCCTGATTAATAACAATAATTAAAATGTATTATTTTGTAGTAATGGATGTTTTAGGCTGGGTTTTAATTAGTTTTTATTAAAATTCTTTGGAACATCCTGTACATATTTTCTTTGCCATTGGTAAGCTGTCAGACTGCAGGATTGCTCCAGCGTTGCTCCTCTGTAGCTAATCCTGTGCAGCTGAGAGAAATTCACTATAGGAATCAATAATGTATTTGATTATTTATTATCCTTCTCCATTTCTCTCTCTCCGCTTCTCATTGACGCCCCTTGCTACTCAGTTCTGTGTATTGCTTGCCTCTTGATTAGGCTTCATGGTGATTTTTACAGTGCAGAGGAAATCAATTCACATAACTCATCAAGAGAGAATCCATTTTCTCAAGCAGTAAAGCAGAACAGTGTCCAGCACTTCTCTTCTTTATATTTGCAGCTCAGATTCTTCCAGATTTAGTCATGTGACAAATAGTTCAGTGCTTGATTTGCATCTCTCAACAGTGTTTTTTGAATCATAATTAATGTGTGCTCCTCTTGTTTCTACATTTCCCTCTCGTTAGAATAATACTAAGACATGGTTTGAAGTTAGGAAACCACAACTGCAGTATCAGATTTTCTCAGAGCATTTAAGACTTGTTTAAAAAAGTGATTTTCTTTTTAAAATTTTTTCTACAAGATATATATTTTATTGGCGTTAATCCTTTTACCCACTGTTGTTTGAATTATTGTGCTGTAAAGGCATCTCTTGCCTTTAACGTAGAATAATTGTGTCAACGGAAAATTTTAGCATGAGGAAAGATTACTCGCTTGTTATAATGGTTAATACTATTGAGAAATTAAATCATTACCCTTGACTTACCTTTCGGTTACCTTGTAACTGCTAGATGTTATACCAGGTGTACCAGTTTTAACTTCCTGGATGGCACACATTTTTCAAATACCAGTGAGTAGGCAAAACGTGTACTGGGGCTTTTTAGATGTGGAAATATATTATTAGCAAACAGGAGTACTGAACGCTCCATTTAGTAGGTAATTGTATTTACTGGTCTTGCTTCTCAGGCGCAGTTCCAATGCTGTAAAAAATAATATAAGAATATAATTAATTTACACTAAATTATTTTTAACATGGCAAACACAGTAGCACACATGTAAATATAGACAGTTTGAAACAGTAATTGTAATAGTAATTCACCAAATAACATCGCTAAGGTCTCACACAGGTCTAGACACCGGTTGGCGACCCTCTGGCAACCTGGCGAGTGGCTGCTGGAGGCTGCTAGCTGTTGCTGGGTGAATTCAGTTGCAAAGAGGATGCTGCACCAGAAACCTGCTTGGGATTGTGTTAGTTGCTAGCAGATTGCCGTGATCATCCGTAGTTTACATGGAAGATGTTGATTTGTCTTATTCTACAAGCACTTGGGGGGAAAAAAAAAGTGTCTTGTCTGCAAATACTTGGAAACTACTCGCCAAGTGGCAGTGACACAAAGTGGAAATGGAGAACATTTGCCTTCAAAGTAACAGTTGCACCTTGCAAATGTGTTGGCTGCAGTGATAAGACACGACTTTTATTTTTAATAAGGCACGTGTTCTCTTTGTGATTTACGTCACACTTTTCACAGTTTCATACCGCTTGGTGAGTAGTTTCCAAGTATTTACAGACAAACAAATTACAGGTTACACCAGCAACTTGGTAGTGACCAAAGGAACTGCATGGAGGTTTTTGGTATAGCATGCTAGTGAATGCCAACAACCTCCAGCAACCACTCACCAACCAGTCCCAGAATACACCCTTTTCCCTAGCAATCAGTAATTGCCATATGGCTGCTGACGGGTGTCGAGGACTGTGTGGTGAGGCCTAAATGATATACTGAGTAATGAAGGCTAGGAAGCACTATAAGAGAACGTTAACAGCTGGGAGAGGCTGTGTAGCTACTTTCCTGGACAGTAAAGGCAGATGGAGGGTGAAGAAAACAGTGCAGAAGTGTACTAAAATGTGTGTCTTGAGACTCATTTGTGTTCATTTCTGGTTGCTCTGCTTCTGTACTTGGCGTTGATTGCGTACGGGGCTCAGGTAGCTCCTCCGCACACAGATACAGGTGAGATAAAGAGAACTTGTCAATCAAAGCTAACAGGTATTTTTACCTGTCGACAGAATAAAGTTTGAGGGATGAAGTCTAAATGGAGATTGTTTCACAGCTCTGCTGTAGAAACATTAACACTCCACATATGTTCACTTTGTTTCAAAACGGCAACAACAAAAAAGTGCAGCCAAGTGCCAGAATATTTTATTTGGATTAAAGAACATAAGAGTAGATTATTTATCGTTTTGAGTTTTTGCATGCTTTTTAAAAATTTTTTATTAATGTTGTAGTTCAGTTTATGATGACAGTGAAATCTTTTTTATTTTGTACTCTCTATAATGTTACAATGGTACAATCAAAGGTCACCACCAAACATTATTTAGGACTTTATTATTATTATGATTATGATTAATAATTACTTGAGTATAGCTTTAATATTGTAAATTAATCATGCCATTTCTGTAGGGAGGTTATTTGGTGTGTATCTTGCAATTATATTAAGGAGTCGGGATTAAAGGTAACTTCCTATTCATTGTGTGAATGGCTGTGTTCATATTGTGTTAAATAGAAATAAAATGCTTGTTACCATGCAATGTTATGGCCTTATATTGTAGCAATGTGTGACGACAGTGCGCTTCATTTATAAGGAAGTGTAGTCACATGCCAGCTAGAAAAAGTCATGGTGGTTTAGGAAGAATTACAGAAAGCTTTGCCAGCAGACTGTAGTTAACATGTTTTGGTTGTTGCTGCTGCCCTCGCTGCTTTGGTAGTATATCATGCTGATTTGGAGATGAGCTTTATTGTCTGTCAATTATTTTGGGTTAAAGCTGAGATTTTACTTTGTCAACAACACTGCTTCTATTTATTCTACTTCACCAAAATATCAGCCCACTGTACGTGTGTGGTTATGTCTCAAAGTATTAACTTTAAAGTTAATGTCATACCATCTGCTTTAATTTAATGGGATAACTTTAAAACTGCCAGGTGTAGTTTTATTGTGTAAATTATACCCTACACATTGTTACTGAAAAATGTTGATGGGCTTGATTGGCAACACATGAAGATATCATGTACCGCATTTTACTGGAAAACAGGTTGCTGCATAGTTTCATAGTTTTACTTTTTTTCTTCTTTCTCAAATGTTGGCAGTCCAGTTTTTCCTTTCACCAACATTAATTCAGACTGGATGGCATGTCTTTAGAGAAGATGGTGGCAAATTCACATTAGCAACTCACTAGAGAAGCCTTCCTATTGAGGTTTCTCGTGTGATGTGCACTGTTGCTTGAGAGTTGTCTGCCATATTGGATGTGTACAAGTGCTAGTTGCTATGAAAAAATATGTATTCCACAATTGGTTGGCGAGCGGTTCCTGGAGATTACTTCCTGTCACTGGGAGAAATCTGTTGCAAAGAAGGTGCGGCACCAAAAATCTCCTCTTGATTGCTTTGGTTCCTTGCAGATTGCTGCCATTTCCTGTAGTTTTTCATGTTTGTCTACAAATACTCATCAACTACTAATCGAGTGGTAGTACAACTTGAAAAAGTGCAACACAAACTGGAAACGGAGGATTGCCTTTAGAGTAAAAGTTGTGCTGCAGCCAACATGTTTCTAAAAGTGCAGCTTTTAATTTGAAGGTGAACTTTTTCCATTTCTACAGACAACTTCTCAGTATGGTAGCGACCAAAGCAATCACAAGGAGGTTTTTGCCAGCCAGTTGGGGAATACTTACTTTTCCCTCACGCCCAGTGGTTGCCGGATGGTTGTGGACCGGTTTTTAGGCCTGTGACTGTGGCCTTATTTGCTTGATTGATCCTACATTGTCAAACATCTAAAATGAATGGCAGATAAGTTAATATCACATGGTTAGTAGTCACGTGTCTGCAAAACATCAAAACCTGTGTATCAACTGTTTTATGTACAGTTAAACTGACCTCTCTTTATTACTGAAAGAAGCTTTGCTTAATAGGTCATCAGTGGGACTTGAGCAGTGAAAGTCATTTAAGTAATCTGTACTCCAACAGTTACCGAATAATCTTACAAGCATTATGGCAGAAAAATCTGAATGATTCTCTGTTCACTAGAATCTAATAGAAAAAGACTGGACCTCTGTTTTTTTTATTTAAGCTTATCCCTATTAGTAGTGTCTATTTCCTTCTCTCCAGGATTTTTATTGTCTTTGAGGACTCTGTTTCTTGATGTGAGTTTTCCACTTGTTTTTTCACGTTCTTTTTTGAACGCAGTCAGCTCCATAGGTTTTTCAGGCGATCAGACGTTGTGGCATTTAGCTTCCAGCATGACTGAGTTTGTATAGACTGCTAGTTCTGGCAAGGCTAACAGTGCTTATTCCTTAAGATAGTCCTTTTTTTTTTTTTTTTGAAAAATATTCAAATAAAACTGTAAAAACTAAAACGTGTTTCAATTTTACAGCTGTTACTGGTTACTTCATGTATGTGTGATCTGCTTAAGTTGACCCCCTCCCACTGGACCTGGGTATGGGATTATGTCCACAATGTACACACAATGTCTTCTTAAACAAGTGATTAACCAATGGAAACATCCACAGCATCCACATTCACTCAGCACACTTGGCATGCAGTACAAGATTTGAGTCTGCCCCTATAAACGGTATTAATCTTGCACATATTAATATGTTAACTGGAGGAAAATTGATTAATCTTGTTGTGAGTCAGACAGTGAAAAATATTTGACCCTGTACTCAAATTGATCATCTGGTGCAGCTGGCCCCTCATTTCTGTAGGCCACCTCACAGCAGTGGACATGAAATCAATCCTTGAGCTGGAATATCTGCATTGCCCAGTCATCCCAGTAGTTTAAAGATCTGCAATAATTGCTGAGGCAATCTGAACGGGAGTACTAGTGATGACTCTGCAATTAGTCTCAGCACCTGGAGGCGTTCACAATCAAAATCAAAAATCACCAAGTACAATATATATTTATACAGGAGTGACCATTCTCAGTAAGCTTTGTGTGTGGTCTCTCTTATCATTGTGGTGTTGACATCAGTTGTCTGGCATCCTGATGTTGAAGCTGTCATGCAAGATGATCACTGAGCAGTTACTGTGTAATGTGCAAGAATGTAAGATATTACTACTGGACAGGAGTCCTTCAGTTTCTGTTTTTATTTACTCAGGTCCTGTCACCCTGCGAGGAAACAAGCATTTGAGAAAACATTTCATTTTTGCTTCCTTTTAGATCAAAGTTATGTTCAGATTTCCTGCTTTCCTCTTTGACTACTGACTCATCTTGTTGGTATCTTCAAACTCTCGTTCCTCCTCTGCAGGATCAGTGTGTTTCATCTTGTGCTTGCTAACACACCTGCCTGTCTCTTTGTTTTTCTGTCCATGCAGGCGCCCATGTGCTGGTTCCTTAGGGTCATCCATTACTGCAGATGAGTCTTCAGCTGCTTTGCCACAGCTCAGCACCCAGATAGTCCCATCGCCTTTGCGTGGGTGATAAGGGACTACATTAACCAGGATGCCCTCCTCTGTAAGGGCAGGGAGCCTCAAGGATCCGGAGGTGGCTGACCTTTTCTTCAAAGACGACCCAGAGAAGCTTTTCTCCGACCTCCGGGAGATTGGCCATGGCAGCTTTGGCGCCGTCTACTTTGTATGGCAACTACATCTTCACACTGACAGACACACAAAAAACCTCACTGTGTGGCTATATATATATATATTAAATGGAGTAATGCTGCCAAATCTAAGTCACTTTTGTTCAGGAACTACAGATAATTTGTGATCCCAATTTGTCTTTGTCTAATTTGCTAATGATTTCCCTTATGAGAATCATATAGTCAGTCAGGGCTATTTAACTTGCTGATTCAAACTAGCAACTGAATCAAACACAGCTTCTATTTTGTATCAACACATCAATTAGCTTGTAGTAGGATCTCATAATTAGAAGCCTGAGCTATCAGCTCCAAAGATGACATAAAACATGATGTAACCACTGTAATATCACCCTTTTGTTAGCTTAGTGCTGTTTATAAAGCCTCAAGTTTTCATATTCTTTTCTTTTTTTTTCTTTTTTTGCCATCACCCCACACACACACACACACACACACACACACACAGAATTACAAAAATGTACAAAATTAAATTGCACTTTTGTTTAGTATAACCTGAAACAAGTGACATTTGTAGTGATTATGGAGACAGCCACTGTGCCAACCCCCCCACACCCCACCCCCCCCAGTGGCCATTAGAGAAAATGCAGGTTAAAGGTGCTTCTGCGATGGCTTCATTTTTCAGGCCTGGGAGTTACTTCCATCTTTTAAAGAGACTTTAAAAACCACACGGCAAAATGTGCAGATAATTATGTTACAGCGTGTTTTTGTGGGTTCAGTGTGTGCCAACAGTGTTCTCATTTTCCAGGCACGGGACGTGCGGACAAATGAGGTGGTGGCAATTAAAAAGATGTCCTACAGTGGCAAACAGTCTAACGAGGTGAGAAGATTATTTTCACGCTCTACAGGAAGTATTTGATGGTGAAACATCCCCGTTCAATCTTTATGCATGTTCAGGGTACAGTGTAAAACACGACTTTCTTAGAAGTAGTTTTGCCAGTGTATTGTAAAGGTATCCTGACAATTTAAAGAAGCAACAAATGTTTCCTCATCAGCACTGTAGCCAGAAATTGTGGTACAAAGGAAGCCATCACAATGGTTGTATGAAATGTGCAGTTTATATGTTTTTATTTATCAGTTAATCACTTCAGTTGTTTATATGGAATTAAGTAAATTAAAACTGTCCTATTAAAAATCTGATGTGTATGATTTTTATTTTTATTTTTAAACATATTAAATCATGACTGTGCTGTGCGTTCTGTGCTTGATTTTGACACACATTTATCTTAACACAAACACAAATTCACACAGCAAATGAATTATCGATGTCAGTGAAAATCCAAATATCTAAAGATATTCATAGGTTTAAAAAATGTCCTGTTTTTGAGCTCCCAACACACTGGAATTCCCTTTCAGTGAATCAGGTCCTTTGCTGGCTGGAAGATAAGAAGTTATCTTAATTTAACTTCAGGTGGTGACAGGCTCGATAAAGATCTGCTGGACTGCAGTATTAAATTTGCAGTTCTGATTTAAAAATCACTGAACCGTACAAACCCAACAAGGTCACTCCTGGGTGTTCACTTTTATTGTTGTTGCCCCAGATGCCCCAGTCTGCTCTGCCAGTAATTTCAGATCAGCTCTAATTTGATTACACCTAATCTGTGAAGAGAACCACCTTTACTCCCTTTTGCACTTAAAGACGAGCTTGCAGATGCAGACACAGCCACCTCTGGAGCCTTAAGTCAAAGTATTGGCAGTTAAATCTTTATTTCCCCAACAGAAATGGCAGGACATCATAAAGGAGGTGAAGTTCCTCCAAAGGATCCGGCACCCCAACAGTATAGAATACAAAGGTTGTTACCTCCGTGAACACACAGCATGGGTGAGTCTGGCATACGTGCATTATCTCACTTTAACATGTATATTGACACTATTCTTAACATGATCTCATGGTTCCAGCTGGTGATGGAGTACTGTCTTGGCTCAGCCTCTGACCTGCTGGAAGGTGAGCAGAAAACAGGTTTTTGAGTGCGTTCGCATAAAAGAAACATGCATATTTGTTGTGATGTCGATTTGTTTCTATGGCTGGGTTTCTTCCTGCAGTTCATAAAAAACCTTTACAAGAAGTTGAGATTGCTGCCATCACACATGGTGCTCTGCAGGGGCTGGCCTACCTTCATTCCCACAATATGATCCACAGGTGAGTGAGTTGTTGTTGTTTTTATTATATTTTAAGTATGTTAGGAAGCATCTGTAAACACTACATCTCCACATATCCTCATGCTCTGATGTTTTCTGCCGCTCCCTCAGGGATGTGAAAGCAGGCAACATCCTGCTGACTGAGCCTGGCCAAGTCAAACTAGCAGATTTTGGCTCTGCCTCCATTGCCTCACCTGCCAACTCCTTTGTGGGAACGCCATATTGGTAAGTGAAATCTGTATGAATTGAAAGTTGTGTTGTGTATGTTTTTAAATACATAAACCAGAATTGTGAATTTATAAACAGTCTCTAATTGACAAAATGAAATGGATTTGACTATAAAGATGCATTTGCCTCTATTTTGCCTCTATATTCTAAATTTAAATTAGTTTAAACCTATATTTATATTATGCATATTTCTCTGCTTCCTATACCCACGTTATGGTTTTCCTTCACTTTATCCAGGATGGCTCCAGAGGTGATTCTAGCTATGGATGAGGGCCAGTATGATGGAAAGGTGGACGTCTGGTCCTTAGGAATTACATGCATAGAATTAGGTGGGTGACATTGTGTCTGTATGGTTGGGCTGGTATTTATACTTTTATACATCGCTTTATTCTATACACTTTACCTGCCTCACATCTATGGCCAATATACCAGGGATCCTCAAATCCAGGCCTCGAGGTCCGATGTCCTGCAAGTTTTAGACGCGTCCCTGATCCAATATACCTGATTCAAATGGCTGAATCGCCTCCTCAGTATGCAGTCAAGTTCTCCAGAGTCCTGCTAATCATTTCTATATTTGACTCAGGTGTGTTGGATCAGGAACACATCTAAAACCTGCAGGACATCGGACCTCGAGGCCTGGATTTGAGGATCCCTGGCCAATATACAATCATCAGTTATCCTAACATGCATGTCTTTCGACTGTGGGAAGAAGCCCAAAAATCCACAGAGGCACAGGAGAACCTACAAACTCCACACAGAAATAGGAACCTTGTTGCCACGGCACCTCTACTGTACTGGATCAATAAAAATAGAAAGTTATTTGTACTGGAAATGAAAGATTAAGGATTTGCTTTCCCTGACAGACTGATTGTGAATTAAAGGTCTAATGCTGGTAACTTTATGTCTTTAAGAAATGACTAAGATGTGTTTGGTAAACGTTTGGTATTTTTACCTCTGAGCAGTTGAGAAATGCAGCTTTAACCCTTCAATCAGTCATGTCAGTAACCCTGTAATTAAATGAGTGAGTGACTGATGTCATTCTGTTCCAGCGGAGAGGAAGCCTCCCTTGTTTAACATGAATGCAATGAGTGCCTTATACCACATAGCGCAGAATGAGAGCCCCACGCTACAGTCCAGTGAATGGTGAGGTGTCTCACACACACACTAACACACTGTTTAACATCTGTGTAGTTAAATCCAGCTTTCTGCAGGGGATGTGAAATAAGTATGTATATTTTTTGTGGAAGCCAACAGGGAGCTGTTATAAGTTTTGCAGATGAAGTGATGATTGTTGCTGGTGCAGGCCCCCTGTGTCGTTTGTTTTGACCCTCTCTCTTCTCCTCGTCTTTGTTCCAGGTCAGAAGACTTTAGAAACTTTATCGATTCTTGCCTTCAGAAAATCCCCCAAGACAGACCGCACTCTGACGACATGTTGGGCGTAAGTGCACGCACGCGCACCGTACAATGCAACACAGAAACAGAGAGCGGCAGGGTCAGTGTGTTAAGATGCGATACTGACAGGCCCTCTGGTGATGAAGCTCCCTGTGATGTTTGCACTCTGTTCTCTCCCCACATAAGCTTCTATTTTGATTCATTAATCCTCCATTTCCGGATAAACACACTCACAGACACACACAACCAAAACGGCGCACGCAGGCGCGCACTCACACAACACAGCTTGGTTTTGTAGAAGAACACAGATGTAATTACTGTGGATATGTGACTTCTACATCCATCGTTAAGTCACTGAGCAGCTGTCACTTAGCCCACTAATGGACTCGCTGTTGCTAATGGAAGTTGTCCTTTGGGTATGGACGCACAGCACATTGTCTTTGCTTTTTTTAAATGTCAACTTCCAAAACTGTACCGATCTCAATGTCAGTTAAAATGCTGTCTTAGTTTCTTCTCAGTGTGGTTTTCCTTGATGTGACTTCTGGCCCAAGTTAAGCACCTAATAAAGCTGCTGCCATCTACCTGTGTATTATTCTTAGCTGTCATAACTGCCATAGCTTCACAGTCAGCCATCTGGATGATCTACTCCTGTGCAAATTTCTTTCTCTTATAGATGAGGTTTCTGGTAAACATGCAGCATTGGGGAAATAACTCGTGTGTTGACATTTTAAGTGTTGTGGCACTCATTCCAGGACTTTGATGCCAAATGTTAGGACTTCTCTTTTGTCTCTGGCTAACTAATCTACCACATGCTCCAGTGAGACTGTTGGAATAGTAGCTAACCCAGACTGCTTGAAGACTTCATTCAAGTAATGTTGGCATACAAAATCATGAGAGATTTATGAAGCGTCGAGAGGTTCCCTGATTTTTGTAGATTTTATTAGTGATATTAATACAAAACAGATAAAGTACACTATATGGATAAAAGCATTGAGCCACACCTCTTTGAAACGTTGACTTTGGGTATTTTCAGTTCCACTGTCACAGGTGTATAAAAATCAAGCACACAGCCATGCACTCTGCCTTTGCAAACATTTGTGAAAGAATGGGTCATTCTATAAAGCTCACTGAATCCAAGTGTGGTACTGTAATAGGATGCCACTGTTGCAGCAAGTCCATTTGTGAACTTACTTCCCTCCTAGATAATCCAGTCAGCTGTAAGTGGTATTACTGCAACATGGAAGTGTTGAGGAACTGAGTGGTGCATAATGCATAAAAGTCCAAACTTCCTCTGGCATTAATATCGGCACAAAAAACTGTGTGCTGGGAGCTTCGGGGTGTGGGTTTCCGTGGCCGAGCAGCTCATGTAGGTGCAGGTGGCCCATTACTTGTGACTGTAGATGGTGTAATACATTTTTATATACTAACTTCCAAATGTCATGTTTACATGACTGCAGTGTGAAAAAAACTCAAGCTTTACTCGTGTTTCAGTAACGCTTTTCATGTGTATGTTTGATCGGGTAAGAAAAGGCTCTTCACACAATCAGCTTTTTTTTTCCTGAAAACCAAAGAATTAATCTTCTAGTCAGATGAAGACATATTAATATTCAGCCATATATGCACACTAACAGAGTGATCTCTCTAAGGGTGTATTCATACGAGTCAATCCATACAGTACATTTGACTACTGTGATTGTCCCTGACATGTCCCTGACATACTCAGGCCCCAATTCTTCAGGCTTTTGTGGGTGCAGTTGAGCAAGCGCATAGGGAGGAGGGATCATCGTGATCAGGCACAATGTGAGGCAACCTTGCTTAGTGTGAATACACTATCACTAGCACACAACCCATCCTCCTCCCATTAAATCTCAGGGCCATGACTTCATCACTTGTATTCTTTTGGGAGTACTGGATATCCCACTTTACATTTTGAATTTTTGAAATTTAATGTACAAAATTTACTCTCTCATCTGTGGTTCTGGTGTCATTTCTTCTTCTCCTGTTACTTTGAAACCTGTCAGTTAAACATGAACATTTCAGTAATTTTGCTTTCACCGTCCCACAGCACGAGTTTCTGCAGCGTGAGCGTCCAGATTCTGTGCTGATGGATCTCATTCAGAGAACCAAGGACGCTGTGCGAGAGCTGGATAATCTGCAGTACCGAAAGATGAAGAAGATCCTCCTTCAGGAGGCCCACAACGGGCCTACTTCAGAAACCCAGGATGGAGACGAGGTGTGTGGATGTTTATTGCTTAGCATCTAAACTCAGGTGACATTACAAGAAAAGGATTTGTGTGGGCACACAAATGTATTTGCCACTTTAAAAGGGCGTTCCACCATAACTCAGAATGCCTTGTTTGTATGCACGTCTGTCTGCGTCCTCTGTCTTTTGGTCTTCCTCCTGTTCCCTCTCTTGCTCCCTCTCTTCCCCTGCTGTCTTTCTCTGCTCTTTTGGCTCTGTCTTCAGGACATGGAGCCTGGTGGTGGGCGGACAGGAACGGTGAACAGCGTTGGCAGTAATCAGTCCATCCCCAGCATGTCCATCAGCGCCAGCTCCCAGAGCAGCTCTGTCAACAGTCTGAACGAAGCGGCCCAGGACAGCCGCAGTGAGCTGGATCTAATGGAGGGAGACCACACGGTCATGTCCAACAGCTCCGTCATACACCTCAAACCGGTGGGTGAAATGACTCAGTCATGTATTACTGATTAAAGGGGGATTCTGCTGATTTTAGTTTAGTCTCACATGTCTTTGCTGGGAGTTTTGGCTAATGTGACTAAATGACCCAAGTCACATCAATTCACCCCCACAGTAGTAATGTCTGACTTATTCTCTGCCCTTCTTGCTCGGTCCATCCTTACCATCCAATGCTCCAAATGCCTCGAATGTGCTCTGTGAGGGTTTTACACTGTAATATATCTTCTGAAATATTCTGTTGCCTTACCACTCCAGGAGGAAGAAGAGAGTCTCTCTGGGGAACAAGCGGCCACCAGTCAACCCACTGAGCCCCAGCCAACACCAGCTCAGGCCCCGAGGAAGCACTACCGCAACAGAGAGCACTTTGCCACTATACGCACAGCATCACTCGTGAGAACGCCATTTCTTACTAATCTTTCCTTTGTTTTGACAAAAGGACTGAAATATTAAATGTTTTTATATTTAACAAATGCTTAATATTCCTTTCTGAAGACTCCAATGTAGATTTGTTTACCACTCTACAAACACAAATGTCAAATGTCTGCATTTTATCATACTTTTCAGATAAGTGCAGTATCCTAGTGTGAGTGCGTTGTGCTGATAATTCTTCATCTTCATGTTGTAGGTGACACGTGAGATGCAAGAACACGAGCAGGACTCGGAGCTGAGGGAGCAGATGTCAGGATACAAACGCATGAGGCGGCAACATCAGAAGCATCTAATGGCCCTGGAGAACAAGCTGAAAGGGGAAATGGATGAGCATCGGCTGAGGCTGGACAAAGAGCTGGAGAGTCAGAGGAACAACTTCACCCAGGAGATGGAGAAACTGCTTAAAAAACACCAGGCGGCCCTGGAAAAAGATGTATGTAGACAAACCAGTTATAAAGGATGAACACAAAGTAATAATTCAAAGGAAACGTATAGCTGATAAATTATGGAAACTTTTCACACACACACACACACACGTACATATATACACATATATATATAAAATATAATTTCATAATCTTAAACTGCATTCATGTTTGGTTTAGCTGAAGACATTTGCCAATGATGAGAAGAAATTCCAGCAGCACATCCAGGTTCAGCAGAAGAAGGAGCTCAGCAGCTTCTTGGAGTCACAAAAGCGGGAGTACAAACTACGCAAAGAGCAGCTCAAAGAGGTAACACACATGAACCACACACATCCACCTCAGCAGATTGACAATTTTTACATAATCAAAATGATTAATGCTTAATCAGAAGGGTGGTTGTCACCACCCTTGGGAGAAGGAGCTGAGGTGTGCCAAATCAGTGGCAACAGGTCTGATGGAGTGATGAATCAAAAGGATTGAAGAAGTGTGGGATCATCTTTACAGGAAAACGTGCCTAAAAGAGTTCAGGCTGTGTGGGAGAATAAAGGTGGTCATAACAAATATTGACTTTCAAGCTTGTTAGAATTGTAAAAATTCAGTTTTTGCCTTATATACCGCATTTCCATTTATGTTTGTGTATGTTTCAATAAATTGTTGCAACTGCTTCCAATTTTCCTGGCAAAAAGTAAAGAAAGGAGGGGTGGCTTTTTTACAGTACTGTACACTGTGTACCTTTTTTAGGTGTGTGGTTGAGATGATAATCTAAAGCACTGTACATGTATTAAAGAAAGAGGTCATTGTTTTTATTTATATATAAAATATAATATAATATAAAAAATCCATGAATCTTTTTGGTCTACTCTTTATAATCACATCTGAAATCTGACCAACGCAGCTTAAGGAATGCAGAGCTTCAAACATCTGTGTTGAACTGGATCGCTGCATATTAAATAAAACTAAACAACACTTGTGTGGCAGGAACTGAGTGAGAACCAGTCGACTCCCAAGAAAGAAAAGCAAGAGTGGCTGTCCAAGCAGAAAGAGAACATCCAACACTTCCAGGTGAGGATTTCTCAGCCAATATGTGCCCTTCACAGACCAAGTGAGATTTTTACATAACTATGGAAATAAATTTGCAGTCAAATCACCACTATTGGAAAAGCTTTTCTTCCATTCTGAGCCCGTCCACTCCTCAAAGCTTTTTTTTTTTTTTTTTTTTTGCTGAGTCTTCTTGATTCTGTTTTGAAGAGTGAGTTTCTGTCATTTATTACAAAACCACAATATATTCATTTCCAGGCTGAGGAGGAGGCCAACTTGCTGAGGAGACAGAGGCAGTATCTGGAGCTGGAGTGCAGGAGGTTCAAACGTAGGATCCTCATCGCCAGACACAACGTGGAGCAAGATCTGGCCAGAGAGGTGTGCAGACAAACAGGAGAAGCAGATATCAGCACCCGCTCTAACTTTATGTACACAGTTTATATGGTACTTATTTGATCTTTTTTTTTTTTATAAAGGAGCTGAACAAGCGTCAAACACAGAAGGATCTGGAGCATGCAATGCTGCTGAGGCATCATGAATCCATGCAGGAGCTGGAGTTCAGGCATCTGGCAACAATCCAGAAGGCCCGGGCAGAGCTGATACGCACACAGCACCAGACAGAGCTCACCAACCAGCTGGAATACAATAAGAGGAGGGAGAGGGAGTTGAGGCGCAAGCATGTCATGGAGGTCCGGCAGCAGCCCAAAAGCCTGAAGGTACACAGAAAGATGGAGACCTTTTTTTTTTCTTTTCTTTCTTTTTTTTAACTGAGTCTTTGACAAACCGCTCACAAACAACACTGAGCAGGTATTAATCCCCGTCATTCAAATTTTCTTTCTCTACTTTAGTCTAAAGAGCTTCAGATTAAGAAGCAGTTCCAGGAGACGTGCAAAACGCAGACCCGGCAGTACAAGGCCCTCAGGAACCATCTGCTCGAGACCACACCCAAGTCAGACCACAAGGCTGTCCTAAAGAGGCTGAAAGAGGAGCAGACTAGGAAGCTGGCAATCCTGGCTGAGCAGTATGACCACTCCATCAATGAAATGCTCTCCACACAGGCTGTAAGTTTCAGAAAGGAATGAATCTAAAACATTAATGAAACATAAATCATTTCTGACCAGCTAAGTATAGAAAAATCTCATCAGCACAAGTACTCAAAGCTGACTTAATATAGATGTTTAAAGGGGATCTTTAACTTTGCCTTAATGCACAGCAGCCATAGAAGAACTTTGTATATGTATTTTTTTCTTAGTTGCGGTTGGATGAAGCTCAGGAGGGGGAGTGTCAGGTTCTAAGGATGCAGCTGCAGCAGGAGCTCGAGCTGCTCAATGCTTACCAGAGCAAAATCAAGATGCAAACAGACGCACAGCACGACAAGGAGAGAAGGGAGCTGGAGCAGAGGGTGTCTCTGCGGAGGGCTCTGCTGGAGCAGAAAGTAAGAAAAGCCTTTTTCTACCTGAACAGGACTGGAGGGTGTTTTTTGTTTTGTTTTTTATGTACTGACATAGTGCATATTTGTTTTCCTCTGCATTTATATATAGTAATACTGTTGGTGTTGCACGTGGTGTTTATATTGTATCTTTAGTACTCTGGGAAATCATTGTTCATACTTTTGGCCAATAATACAAAGAATCTAGCTGTCTGTTTTTTCTCCTCTGTCAGCATGTGTACTGTACAGTATCACTTGTCTTTCTCTCTCTCTCTCTCTCTTTTTTTTTTTTTTTTTAAATAAATTGTTTATCTCCCCAGATCGAGGAGGAAATGCTTTCCCTGCAAAATGAGCGCCTGGAGCGAATCCGCTCACTGCTGGAGCGCCAGGCCCGAGAGATCGAGGCTTTTGACTCGGAGTCCATGCGACTGGGCTTCAGCAACATGGTGCTCACTAACCTGGCTCCTGAATCTCAGGGAGGCTGGGGAGGAGGAGGAGGAGGAGGAGGTCAGGGGGCTCAGGGGGGAGGCCACTGGCCTGGAGGAGGTGGAGGAGGCAGTCACCATAGTCATCACCAGGGGGGCTCTAGCTCACAGCAGTCCTGGGGTCACCCCATGCTGGCTGGGGGCCCACCACCCTGGAGCCTCCACCACCCCGGAGGAGGGAGTCAGAGGGGTAATCAAGGAGGTGCGGGAGGGGTGAGGAACAGCCCGCAGGCTATGAGGAGGACGTCATCAGGGGGGAGGAGTGAACAGGGCATGAGCAGGAGCGCCAGCATCACCTCTCAGATCTCCAATGGATCCCACCTGTCATACACCTAAAGCCAACACACACACATGCGCACGCACGCGCGCAAGAGAACAAAATTGTCTTAAAGCTAATATCTCGTGCTGCGAGATAACACTGTACACAGACGCACATCACACACATACTACACTATATCTCACACTGCACAGTACTGAGACTGGGTTTAGCTGAACCCAGCTGCTCTCTTACATCAGTGTACTGCTAGCAGCAGTCTGTGGAAACCCAGAAGAGTTGAGACTAATAAAAGATGCCCGAGGGCCATTTACAGTAGCGCAATAGAGTGGTTTTTACTGCAGCCTACAGAGCTTACTTAATGTGTTTGTTAATGCCATGTTAGTCTCTGGTGCCACAATCCCAAACTAGTGTATTCTTTTTATACGGAGAGTGGTTTGTTTGCTTTTTTTTTTTTTTTTTTTTTTTTTTTTTTTTTTGGCAGTATTCTGTTTTACACACAAGCGGGGCTGAATTGAAAGTTGTTTTAAGATTGTGCAGAATAAGGTGTTAAGTTTATCCTTATGAGGATTCCTTCAAACCACATGCTCATGCAGCTCAAGACTTAAACTGATAGAAAGTTTAATGAGATTATTGCTCACATTCAGTTGCAGGAAAACGAGGACGCGGAAGGACAGTTTTAAGTGACAGTTAACGCGGTCGAGGAAGAAAATGAACCGAGAAAGAGAGCGAAGGTTGTTGTAAGTGAATAGCAGTGGGTGTTTCTGTTTAGGTGCAGCGCAGGGGCAGTTGTGGTGAAAGTATTCATTCCAGCTCTCAGACTGGACTGAGAAGTTGAAGCAGAGCCAGTGAGATCCTCCGGTGCAGCGATTTTTAGTGGAAAACAAAGCTGCACATGTTCAGGTGTAAGTGCCGTACAGGTTCTCAGGTTGAGAGAGTTACGTGAGGACTGTGAGCCAGGCTGCCAAAGATAAAGGTGCGGAGTTGGTTTTGTCATTATAACTTCTCAATGCAACATACTGTGTTGTAATTAAACACATTGTGCCAGAGAAAATCAGTTCAGTGGAAGTTAATGCCATGTGGCCAAGGGAGCCATTTCTCCTGCGTGTTCAGCTTTATTAGCTCAGCTCTTGGGTTTTCACAGGCCTCGGCCCTTCACCCACACCTGCCCGGTGGATGGCCAGACTGAAGGGTACTTGGAGCCTTACTAGTCCACAGCCATTATGACAGAGATGGGTTTTCAGCAGCACCTAACATCAACCTTGAATAGTTTAAAAAAAAAAAAAAAAGTGGTGTTCACTCTTCACTTGTTTGCAGTAAAATTTTGGTCTAATTAGTGACGGCACTATGCATTTATTACCAAAAAAAAAAAAAAAAACAGTACCAAGCCTGTTGGCCTACCTCAAGAACACTCAAGTAGAGCCTTGAATGACTTGACTTGCACTTTGGCCTAGGCTTTCACCCATTCTAAATCAGACACATTTACACAACATGTAGTGGTTATTAATTATATTCCCCAGTCAAATGATATGTAATGCATGTGCATTGAAAACATTTAGCCTCTGCTGGCTGAGTTGGATATAAATTGGTAACACAGTCAGCAGCAGGCAAATGTAGTAATGTATAAAAACTTCCCTGAAGCTTTGGGCAGCAATATCGTTCACAAGATGCCCAAAACTGCCTTTGCACTTTGTTTCTTTTAAACCCTGTAAGACCCTACAGTGAAAATGAACACAGAGTGAGGAGGGGGCTTCACTAGCCCTCAGCTGGTTGGTGACTGCTGAATACCTTAGTGAGCGGATGGGTGGTGATGCTGTGATCTCCGCTGCCATGCCCCTGCAACCTTCCCCGGTCTGACACCCCGCTCTGTCTCACCCCTGATGACCCACAGTGTCACATTCTGACCACCCATCTCCCTGGGTCCCACCACCCATGTTTCCTCCCCCCGGAGCCTTTTTATGGTCTTCACTCCCCTCCATGATCTATGTGGAAAGAGCTCTTCAAGTAAAAGGAAAAGAAGAACTAAATATATAAATGTTATAAATCTATAAAGGATTATAGAGAAGGAAAGATAAAGGTGAAAGTTTATGTTGTTGCAGAGGTGGAATGTACAGGAAACATGTTAATATTGTATATTTAGAATTTGAACATATGGAGATGTAAGTGACAAATCAAAGACAAATTAACTTGCAGTCACAACGATGTGGCTTTAGAGCAGCGGTGGTTAAACGATCGATTTCACGGCCGCTGAGTTTTCACTGTCTTACTTGCAGCTGCGAGTTCAGAAAGGTGTTACAGATATTCTGTTGTGAATGATAACACAACTTTAGGTCAGATTGCCTTGAGTAAATGGCAACAATTTGTTTTGTAGTGTATGAGGATGATTTTGCACATAAATTGAAAACTAGTTAGGTGGAGCCTTTGCTAGTTACCATTGGCTATGTGTTATTGACATTGTACCCCCATATTAAAGCTCAGCCTCTCTACTTCATATCTTCATGGTTTTTAGAAGCCTCTCAAACCTAAAGTAAAGGTTATAATATGTGAAAAGAACTTTTCTTATTAACGATCAATTTAAAAAACAAAAAAAAAAAAAATCTAAAATATTTGCTGCACTCCACAACCTAAAACTGTTTCCAAATTTGTGCAGTAGGCAGTGAAAATTTCTGAAAAGGGTTACTGTAGGTCTTGTAGGGTCCACTGACCTTATTTTGGCTTTTATTTCTGATTTGTTTATGGTTCTACACAGACCGTCTTCACACTGCACTTTTTGGAAAAGGAAAAAAAAAACAACCTGCACTCAAAAGTTATAATCTTTTTCTTGGCTCAGAAACCAAGCGCCAGTATGCCGTTGTACCAACTCTTTTTATGAGGCTTTTTTTCCAGCTCTTTAGTGTTTTTATGCCAGAAGGGGTGATTATTTTAGTTTCCAGATGATGTCTGCAGAGGGCCAAACGAGTGACGGACTTTCAGACCTTCTCTTGTGTTTACTAGAACTCCCAGGTGTTTTGCGAGGCAGTCTACCTTTAGACCTTGGTCACTCTGAACTGGATCAGTTGCACTGATTGCACAAGTGACTGACCAGATTAAAGAGTCTACTGTGATTCCCCCCTCGGTATCCTGTGGGGGTGGGGGGACTGCCATTGCTGAAAGAAGGTGGGAGGCAGGGTTATGTCTGTACAGTCTGTTTTATCAGTATTCATTTTATCTCCTGTCATTTGGTGGATCTTGCTGTTTTATTCTCCCTGGTCCAGAGATCTGTATTAAACTGTATTAAATGTATAGATTGAACAGAAAGCTGAATGTTGCATAGCAGAAGAGAAGATATTCCTTACAGTTGACAAAGTAAAATGTACAAATGAAACTCAATGGCAAAAGTTTAGGGGATAAATGTAATATTTTGTTTGTAATTACTATTTTTTGTTGGAAGAGGGCTACTGGATAAAGAATCATCTGTAATAAAATAATTTTAATATTTCTTTGTTCTATTGTGTCTTGGATGAGCTGAAAAGATTTTCTGTAGTGTGATATGTCGCATTGGGGTCAGGACTCTCTGCAGGCCAGTCAAGTTCTTCCACACCAAACTCATTCATCCATGTCTTTATGGAATGGTGTGCAGTCATGCTGAAACAGGAAGGGGCCATAAACAAACTGTTCCCACAAAGTTGGGAGCATGAAATTGTCCAAAATATCTTGGTATGCTTAAGCATCAAGAGTTCCTTTCACTGGAACTAAGGGATTGAGCCCAAGTCCTGAAAAACACCCCCACACACACCATAACCCCCCCCCCCCCCCCCCCCCCCCCCCCCCACCAAACTTTACACTTGGCACAATGCAGTTGGACAAGTACCGTTCTCCTGGCAAAGAAGTGTGATTCATCACTCCAGAGAACATGTCTCCCCTGCTCTAGAGTCCAATGACAACGTGCTTTACACCGCTGCATCTAACACTTTGCATTGTGCTCAAGTGATCTAAGGCTTGGCTGCAGCGTCCTCACAGGGTACAACTGAAAACTGTGGCTCCCTGGTATAACTCACTATTGCGCAGCTTAAGACATAACCTGTAAGCTGGAGAGAAATTGGTATCTAATAAAAAAATATTCATTTAACCTGAAAAAATGAAAAAAGTTGTTGGTCTTTTTAAAAAAAAAAAAAAAAATGCCCCCTGTAAAACTAGGACATCTTACGATTAATCAGTCATTGACAGGGGTGGCAAAAGTACAGACATTCTGTACTTAAGTAGAGATACAGATACTTGAGTTAAAAAAGTTGGAAGTACTGATTCAACTTCTTTACTCAAGTAAAAGTTAAAAAGTACAGGTTCTGAAATGTGCTCAAATTCAGAAAGAAAAAGTAGCTCTTTGAAGGGCGTTTCTACCAGCTAGTTTTGTGTAAAGCTACCTGAACCTGCTATATTAATATAATAAAAACTGAGTATACAAACATTATTCCAACCTAAATTCTAATGAATGTACTCAGTTTGAATCTATTACCTACATTGTAGCGGGTGACTGCCTCCACACATAAACATAAATATTAGTACAGTCAGGGGTTACAATGGGATTCAGCAGGTCTGGAGATCAGTTGTAGTGGCTCAGCATTTCATAAAAAAAATAAAAATAACCACATCACGTACAGATCAATATCTGAATTTTTAAAAATGAGGACATTACATGTAGGCTTTAAACCTATAGTTTATCAAATGTCTCTGAGCAGTCCTTTAAATCTTTAAATCTAACCTCTCTGCTTCCATTTTTCTCCATCTCTGAGTGAACTTCTCTCTCATTCTGGGAAACAGCAGCTGGACCTTTAGCTAGCAGATACACTGTGTGACAAACTGCACACAAACACTTTGTATGTTTCCTGATATTTGTTGAGCTGATAGAAACGTTGCATTTGTAATTACCTACCACAACATGTTACTCCATTTATGCTCGCTCCTCTTCCATAGCGCTCAAGTACCACGTCCACAACTTAGGGGCATCTGCACTCAGTCCAGCCCACTGTAACCCCTGAGTACAGCGCTATGAAGTATGCATAAATTATATGGTTTTGCCTTTTTCATCATTTCCCGTATGCAACAAGCCCCGGGGATGGAGGCTACATCCATAGGATTGTCTCTGATGTGTTATTGTACCTCCATTTAGGCTCAGATCAGTTTGAAGGTGCAGTGATTGGAAATAAAATCTTCTCTCAGATGTTAAACCTAAAGTAACAAGCCTGTTTTGAAACTATAAAGCATAGAAGGTACAGATGAGAGTAAAAGTAAAAAGTACTCAAAGTACAGATACCTGAAAAATGTACTTAAGTACAGTAAAATATTCGTTACTTCCCACCTCTGGTGATTGAGGAAAATAAGAACCCCAGGTTTGTTTTCAGCACTATCGCCTAGCTGACAGATTCAGAGCTCTGTTGAGCTGAGTATTCCTTTCACTTTAACTAGTGGTGACTTCATGAATTTCTTCACAAATAAAATTTTAACCATTAAAGAACAAAATTACTCATAATCATCTCACAAACACATCTTTATGTTTAGTTACTTTTAATACTACTGATATTTAGACTCTCTCCCATTGATTTTTGAGTTAACTTCAATAGTTATTTCCTCCAAACCATCAACATGTTTATTAGATCCCATTCCTGGTAGACTGCTCAAAGAAGCCCTTCCATTAATTGATGCTTCAATCTTATATATATGATCAATCTGTCTTTAGTAATGGGCTACATACCACAGCCTTTTAAGGTGGCAGTAATTAAACTGTTACTTAAACCACTTGACCCAGCTGTCTTAGCTAATTATAGGCCAATATCCATCCTTCCTTTTCTCTCCAAAATTCTTGAAATAGTTGTAAAACAGCTCACTGATCATCTGCAGAGGAACGGTTTATTTGAAGAGTTTCAGTCAGGTTTCAGAATTCATCACAGTACAGAAACAGCATTAGTGAAGGTTACAAATGATCTCCTTACAGCCTCTGACAGTGGACTCATCTCTCTTCTTGTCCTGTTGGACCTCAGTGCAGCTTTTGATACTGTTGACCATAACATTTTATTACAGAGATTAGAGCATGCCATAGGTATTAAAGGTAGTACATTGCAGTGGTTTGAATCATATCAGTTCATGTAAATGGGGATTCTTCACACACTAAGGTTGATTGTGGAGTTCCACAGGGTTCTGTGCCAAGACCAGTTCTATTTTGATAATGCATGCACATATTAAACAAATAAGTAGAATTGCTTTGTTGCATTTGCATAAATGTGATCTGTACATGATGTCTTTTCAGGCTCTTTAAATAACGATCTAGAGCAGGTCTGTTTAGGAAGTAACAGCCTCTTTATTTGGCATCTATAACAAAAGATAACACGGTAGAGTGGTTATCTCTTCTGGACAACAGCAAGAGTTCTGTGTGAAAAGACATTACATCAAAATTAGCTAGCTATACTCCCAGTGGCGGCTCCAGAAATATTTTTCTGTAGGTGCTAAGGGGGGGCTAAGCATTTTACCGAGGGTGCTATGAAGGACCATCAATATAAGTTCTCAACACACACAGACATCCTATTTTCTTGGGGGTGCTACGGGGTGCTATGACTTTTCCAGGGGGAGCTATCGCACCCCCGAGCGCCCCCCTTGCGCCGCCACTGTATACTCCATAGACTCATTACTAGTAGAAAACAAATATTTAACTCAACAAAAGCATAACAGAAATAATCCACAACAGATAATATTTAACAAAATCTAGCCAGTTCAACTTCTATTTGCATTACAGTTCAGTAATTAGTTTTGCCCACAACACAGATATGTTACCAATCTGTGAATCGTCTGTTACTGTGAGGATTACCCACAATCCTTTGCCACTATTAGTCAGTGCAGTGACATTTGAGACAGTAGGTGGTGGACTTAAGTGTGACAAAAATACAACCCCACCCAAAAAACCAAACCAAACCAAGAAATCAGGAAAAGGGCAAATACTTTTTCACAGCACTGTAAGAGGAAACAAACTGAAGATTAATGTGTTTAAATCACATGACAGTTTTTCCAGTAACTGCGGTATTGTTTAAACCAGTCTGTAACTGATCTTTTCTGGATCCTGTGTAGAGTGGAGTTTACTTGGTTTAACAAGTAACAGAATGAATGATGATTGAAAACAACTTTTTACCTTTTTTTGTTTTCTGTAACAATTCAAAAATATATTTAAGAAAAAGTAAAATTTGTTCATGTGTTTTACAGAGAAAAAGCAGAAAATTCCACCAAATTGTCCAGAGTTGACAAATCTCTCTGCAGACCTAATTCAGGACCATCTTATTTCCTTCAGCGTGTGTAGGACCTCTTCCAGGTGAAGTTCCCTTCTTGTGCATCCATGTAGTTTTGTTCGGGTGCCTGTGGTCTTGGCCTTCTCATCTCTGTGGCTCTCTTCCTACGAGGAGGAACCATGGTCCAGCCCCTCAGCCCAGTCTGACTGTTTTCTTCTAGACCACTGCGGCTCACCCAATTCCTCTCCTCCCCTCTCAGGAATTCAGCTACAACCCTAAAGTACTCCAGAACTGTGATATGACTCCAGATTCCTCCCCCTTCCTCCTCATTTACTGTCCTCTCTTCCTCCAGAGCAAATCCACAATGCCCTCCCCTATCTGTCAACACCAGAAAGAAATAAGGATTACTCATGAAAAGGGAAGGGGGCAAAGTGGAGGCAGGAGGGAGGAGAGGGTCGTCACTGCTGCAAATACAGAGCACAGGGATGGCCACCTCATCTGCATCTCTCAGTGGTTCGTTCCTCTCCCAGTAGCTCTCCCAGTCCTTGGCTGGGTAAACCCTCTCATCCAGCGTCCACGCTACTGAAGGTGCCAAGCCCCACTGGGGGTGAGATCCTGAGCGCAGTCCAAAATTTAAAGGACTTACTTGAGGCTGAGCTGAGGAGCAGAAAACAGCTTCCTCAAAGTCCCTGAGGGAGGAAGAGCTGAGGGCTCGATCCACATCCAGGACTCCTCTGAAGGAACTTGCATATCTTATAACAAACCCACATGAAAAATATATTATATCCATATCATATATATCATATAAGTTTTGTCTGTGCTACAACTGTCATTATTATAACTTTTTTATCCTGATTTAATTGAGCTCACCTCCTAAGCTGCTGTTTCCGGTGAAACAGTGCCCCCCAGCGGTAAATAGGAGGCATAGTCGTTTCAAACCACAGCTGTCCAAGAAGAACAGGTGAGATTGCTGCAGCTGCTGTTAGGCACGTGCTTGATCCACACTCCCCCAAATATGACAGAAGGATCCCTGAGCCTGACCCCTCACTCACTGCAACCATCATAGAGGAAGGGTGGCGGCTGTGGACATAAGCCACCGCCTGAACACGGAAGACATAAAGTGATAGTATCAGTTTTACAGCAACACGCTGATCAAAATGTTCAACCTATTAATGGTTTGTGTTGGACTTTGACAGGGCTGCCCTTTGTACCGATTCTGTTCATAATTTGCTGCCCCAAGTGTGAAGCCATGCTGCTGTAATAGATGCAGTATTGGGCCTTCCCCTGGTGCTGGTGTTGTGCCAAAAAGTGATCGTCTGCCCTAAAGTGATGCCGATGTTTCTGTGTGCTTTTATGTGTAATTTATTTGCTTATACTGGTAAATTGAGTGCAGTCAACATGATTTATGAAGGGCTTATATATAAAATGAAGATATAAATTTTTTTGCAAGAATCTTTTGAAGTCTGTGTTCTTTTTGGCCAATTCAAGTATCTCTGTGATGTTATATTTGTTGTGAATTCTGCAGCCCTCTGAGCCAGATTTCTGTTTAAAAAGACATTTTTAATTTCAATGATAGTTTTTACCTTGATAAAAAAATGAATATATCAAAGTCACTTTGCCAAAAACTGAGTGCAGCTTCTACCTTGTGATAGAAATGCTGCTTCTCGCTCAAAATGACCTGAGAGATATGTCTGACACATGTTACACAGATTATAGGTCAACAAGTCATTTAGAGCAATTTAAATACAGGCGATCATTTTTTGGCAAATCTATCTATCTATCTATCTATCTATCTATCTATCTATCTATCTATCTATCTATCTATCTATCTATCTATCTATCTATCTATCTATCTATCTATCTATCTATCTATCTATCTCCCTCTCTCTCTCTCTCTCTCTCTCTATAGAGGCCTGGCTACCTGAAATCTTATCCTCTCTCCCATCAAGGCCCCCTCTAGGCCCGGGCCGGGGGCGTGCTGTCCTCCCGGCCCCCCCAGAAGCTCCACCCCTGGATTAACACTATGGTATAGGTTGAGTGGCAGGTGGGCTGATTAGGTTCAGGGGGATCTTGTGGGGGTTTGGGGCAGTGCCGTCAGCCCCCTGCATCTCTCCTCTCCCCAGTGTTGGTGGGGTCCAGTCCTCTGTGGCTCCCTGGGGGTGGATGTTGGCCTGATGGGCATGTCTGTATCCCTCCAGGGGAGGTGGAGGGGGGCAGATAAAGCCCTCCCCCCTGCACTGTACGTGCCTGTGTGGTGCAGGATTGTCGTCTGTCCTGTAGGCCCAGTGCTCTGCCCCTGTGCCTGGCTCTCTGGGACTGGGTGGGTGCTCTTTGCTCTGTTGGGGGTGGCGGGGGGGGGGGGGTGGGTGTGGGTGTGTGTGTATGTGTTGATAAGATAAGATAAGATAAGATAAGATAAGATAAGATAAGATAAGATAGTGTTTATTTGTCACATGCACAGTTATACACAGTACAATGCACAGTGAAATGTATTTTGTACCTGCAACCATATATACACACACATATAAATAAGAAGAATAAAAATAAAAAAAAGTAATTCACACTATACACTATACTCTATATACTATACACTATACACACTTTTTAAATTATAATATTTACACTGTGCAATAATGGTCCAGTTAGGGCTCAGAGTTGAGCAGACGGATGGCTTGTGGGTAAAAACTCTTCTTCAACCTTTCAGTCTTAGCCCTCAGGCAGCGGTAACGCCGGCCTGATGGGAGCAGGGAGAAGAGAGAGTGTCCGGGGTGGCTGGGCTGTTTTAGGATCTTCATGGCCCTCAGCCTGCACTGCTTGGTGTAAATGTCCTGCAGGTTGGGGAGGGTGGTTCTGATGGTCCGTTCAGCTGAACGAACCACCCTTTTTAGGGCCATGAAGTCCTGCTTGGTGCAGTTTCCCATCCAGGTGGTGATGCTCCCACGCATGATGCTCTCAATGGTGCAGGTGTAAAAGTTCCTGAGCACCTTGGGTGGGAGCTTGAAGTCTCTCAGCCGCCTGAGGAGGTAGAGACGCTGTCTGGCCTTCTTCACAGTGATGTTTATGTGATGAGTCCAGGACAGGTCCTGTGAGATGGTCACTCCCAGGTATTTGAAGGTGTCCACTCTTTCCACCTCAGCACCACTGATGACAAGTGGATGGTAGTCCCTCTGCTGCTTCCTGCTGAAGTCCACGATCAGTTCCTTTGTTTTGCTGACGTTGAGCAGGAGGTGGTTCTCCTGGCACCAGTTCTCCAGGCGGGAGACCTCTCTCCTGTAGGCTGTCTCCTCATTGTGAGAGATTAGTCCCACAACAGCAGTGTCGTCAGCAAACTTGATGATGACGTTGGACTCTGACGTGGCCTCGCAGTCATGGGTGTAAAGTGAGTACAGCAGAGGGCTGAGCACACAGCCTTGGGGGGATCCAGTGTTGAGGGTGAGGGAGGATGAGGTGAGGTGACCCACTCGTACCGCCTGTGGTCTGCTGGTCAGGAAGCTGTGAACCCACCTGCACAGGGATGGGCCCAGGCCCAGGTCCAGCAGCTTAGAGACCAGCCTGGAGGGAACTATGGTGTTGAATGCTGAGCTGTAATCTACAAACAGCACTCTCACATAGTTCCCCTTACCAGTGTCTATGTGTGAAAGGGTCTTGTGGAGGAGGAAGGATATGGCGTCATCTGTGGATCTGTCTGAATCTGTGGATCTGGGTGGGTGTCGTCCTGTGCCACTGGGGCTGTGCCTGGGTGCCCAGGTTGTGCTGGCTGGTGTCCTTCCTTGGCTTTGGACCTGTTCACTCAACGTATTATTTGACTGAAACAAGCATCTTGCCACACGTCAAGTGGGAGTCACAGACAGATGTAACGGAGAGGATCTGCCCATTTTTCAAAATAAAACATCTTTCAGACTCAGATAATAAGTAAAACTAAAATAATGTAGGTTATTTATTCTTTTAGTGTGGCCCATACCAAATGACTCCTGGACCGGTACCGTCCCAGGGCTGGGGGGTTGGGGACCTCTCTGTTAGAGGATAAGCAGGAGAGCCACAGAAGTCCAAAGTTTGATATGTTTTACTGGTCGAAAACATTTAATAATGGTCAAAAATGCAATTATGTAGGTTGACTGGCAACAGAACTGGTTCTTTAACGTTCTGACATGAAAGAATCCTCACAGATAATGTAATGAACAAATTATCCACTTAAGTTAAAAAAACAGCTATTAAAATATGCCAATTCAGTTTGAAACTCTAATCTAATAAATCAAAATAAATATCAATAAAAATAATAAGAAGCAAAAGAAATAAATAAAAGTGATACCTCTCACATTCAATAGATAAGCTGTGTGCCTCTTTACAGTCCTGCATTTAGCCAAACAGGTACACAATAGGTTAAAAACATTAGCCTAAGCAGAAGAGCCAAAAAAGATTTTTCTGCCTCTCATCTGAAATTCATTGCAAACTGACTTCTTGTCCAATAAGTATACTTTATCCTATGTATGAAAGTAAACTGACAAACAAGCCATATTCATGGTAACATTCCCGACAGACCATTTTACCTCATTCAAAGAGTTTCTGACTCCTGCCACCAGTGGCGGTTTCTGATATGGGCGACATGGGCAGCCGCCCAGGGCGGCATTTCATCTAGGGCGGCATGATCGCCCCCCTCCCCCCAATGCATTGCGATCACCGCAGCAGCACCGACCGCACTACTCCACTTGTATTGCCTGCTGTGTATTGCATGTACCGTATTTTCCGGAGTATAAGTCGCACTTTTTTTCATAGTTTGGCTGGGGGTGCGACCTATACTCCGGAGCGACGTATATGTGACATTTATAACACATGAACCAAAATACTCCAGCCACTTGACATCTCCGTGAACTGCAGCTTTAAGGCAGTCTTGCGTAACCTGTGGGCGCAGTGGATGGTGGATGGAGAGCACAGCTTAACGGCAACTGGGAGAATGCGCCACCCAACTTTCCTGGAAGTCATTGGATGGATCAAGAAAACATGGGCTTCAGTGACAAACCATCCTGTTGGGATTCAGAAAGGCTGGAATAATTGGAACTGCAGCTGACGACGAGTCTGACTAACGCGACACAGAAGAGGAAGCGGCGCTTCATCTACGGAGTGTACGGAATTGTTTAGAAGTGACACCGAGGATGAAGAATTCAATGGATTGATGGTTTGGTTAACTTGTTAGTATGTTCTTTATGCTATGGTTATCTGAATAACTTAATGTTACGTTAACATACTGTAGCGATTCTCTTAGTTAGAGAGCGTGTTGATGTTGTGGGATTTCGGACTGTTCGGGAGGTTCGTGAAGGCAGCATGGAGAGAGAGAAAAAGACCGAGAGCTTGCCTGTGTGTGTGTTGCTGTTCCGCTGTTGTAGTTGTGGTTGGCGTGGCTGTGGCCTACAGCAGCCGTTTTTCTGTTAATAAAGACGACCTTTGTTGTGAATATCGCCGACTTTGGAAGTGTGTTTACAACGTTACAATACCGAACACGTGTTCGTTGTGCGTCATGTAGCTGAATGTGCTACGTTAGCATAACGTAGGTGTAACCGTGTTCGTCCTGTTATTTAATCCATTATTATTTTAAATTGCCGTTCAAGATGGAATTTCTGCTCTGGGTCTCGGATTCTATCAACCCCCCCCCCAAAAAAAGTGCGACTTATAGTCCAGTGCGACCTATATATGTTTTTTTCTTCTTTATTATGCATTTTTTGGCTGGTGCGACCTATACTCCGGAGCGACGTATAGTCCGAAAAATACGGTAGCTTGAAAGCTACATGCAATACACAGCAGGCAGAGGGCGCTCATTACCCCACAAGTGGAGTAGTGCGGTAGGCGCTGCTGCGGCGATCGCAATGGGGGGTTGAGGGGGGGTGCCGGCGGGGCTGCTTGCCCAGGGCGCCAAACAGGCTAGGACCGCCACTGCCTGCCACTGTCTCCGGCTGTCTCCGGCTACCAAACACTCGGAGCCGTTCAGAGGGCGGTGGGGAAGTGCAGTGGCATGACGCTATGTTGCGCCTTCAAAATAAAAGCACGTGAGATAAAATTTTTTTCTCCTCCGGGGTGTAATTTGTGGGTGGGACAAATGTGACTGTCTCCAATATTGGGGGGGACACGTCCCCCAGTTCTACCACTATAGCTCCAGCCCAGAGAAATTCTTATACTGAGAAGGATAAGCGCAAGAGAATGGATGGATGGATTTTTATTAGTGCAACAATACAATGTTTTAATAGATAGGAAAGAGTATATTTGATACCAAGATCTACAGAATTTTTCAACTCCAGGATGTGTTTTTACAGAACCCCGCAAGGGACATGGGAGAAAAAGAAAAGGGGAAAAAAAGAAGAGATGTACTTTTGCGAGATCTCACACACACCCACACTCAGCTTGAGCTTTTATTTTATCAATATATATGAAACAGATGAATACGCATGTGTCCTCCATCACTGTGGTTGTTTTTGAGCTAAGTGGCTGAGAGGAGAAGAGGGTGGGGTGGCCATTGGGTGAAGCAGTGATGGCACTAGAGTGAGAAAAAGAGTATGCTTTGTGCACTTTGGAAAATGTTGATAATTGTGAATCATCCCTTACTCAAAAATGTTTAAATGTTAATCATGGTTTGGTAGTGGGGATTTTTGTTGTTCAGCAGTTCAGTAACAAAAAAGTGCTTTAATTTTCACATCAAAGAAAATAATACATTACTGAAATGTTTCTGTTCATTGTGACTTCAACTAACTGTTTTTTAAGTCCACACCTGTCTTTACAGTAAAAAATTCTTTCTTTACCTGCTCAAGATCAGCTGGGTCTCCAAACTCAGTTAGTCGTGCTGTGGTCAGTGGGCACCCATCTGTGCCCCGAGGGTGAACGACAACCACATAAAAACCCTGAAGCAGAGCCTGATGGCACAGCAACTTCAAGTGGGGGGTCATCCCTCCCCAGGACTGAGGGATGAGGAGGAGGACAGGAGGTGTCGATGTAAAGCAGCCCAGTGCCCTCACACCGAACTGGTGCTCCTTCCTCATGTCCCATTTCCGTCTTGCAACCGCCTCACACATTGTTGTCCTTATAGCCCAGTCCAGAGCTATGATTCCCCCATCTTTCAGTAACAGGTGATCTCTAGTGAACTGCAACTTGTCTGCATGTTGGCCCCACAGCAGGCTGGACAATGTCTGGAGGTGGGGGTCTCCCCTTGGCCAGGCGGCTAGTCTTGGCTTGGCCAGAGAGCCGCAGTGCTGCAGCAGATATTTGGCCAGCGCAGTAGGTTTGCAGATGAACCTAAGATCATCTGAGATCTGACCTGAACCTGAAAAAATATCTGCTGATTTGGCCTCTTCAGCCCATGTATTGGTATTCTTGTTTAGTGGCAGCTCCAGGATCAGGCAAATAATAACCCAGAGTCTCCAGCTTAGAGCCTTGACCACCAGCCCCGTCCAGCAACGCACTCTGGGCCAGTGGTAAGCTAGAGGGAGCAGAAAAAGTAGCAAACAGAAGAAACAGTCCCCTACAAATGCTGCCATTTGTAAATATTAAACAGTGTGTTTTAATCCAGTGTTTTCTTGAAATAGTTTGCCATTGACTTCAGAATCATGTAACTCCCGTTTATCCTGTTGTTCCAGGAAGCCATATGAAAGTCCAGCCTGACATGTAATCTGGTGTTCTGCATCATCGTCTCCTTTTTCCAGTTTGTGAAATTCAGTAAAAAGAGGTTTTCTACCATTGCCTAAGACAGAGAAAGCCGGGGTTAGTTATTCTGCACTTGCTGCCCCTGCTTTTCCTTCTTTGGCCTCACTCCATAAATCATTTACTACCAGCTCAAATAGAAATCAAGCAAGTAGAGACCACATAACTCTGTCCCGTTAAATATTAAGTGTCTTGGACTTCATTCCATGGCTCTGATCAACATGTGAATATCGACTGAAAGGCATCTCTCTAAAATTTTTATCTGACACTTTTATTTTTCACTCAAACTCTGTAGTTTTAATCTAATGTTTGTGTCTCACTCTCATTTTAATTTTTAGAGAGAACAGGGACAGGGCTGCTAAAGGAAGATTCAAATTTATATTGTTGGGTTTTTACCTTGTGATATAATTTGGGACTATATAAATGAAATTGAATTGAATTCTCCAAAGATGAATGCTAGACGTTGTGGGTACAAAAGGCAGGTAACAAAAGAATAATATTTATACATATACACTTACATGACACTGTTTATGCATGGAGAGAAAGTGATAACTAAAAATTTAACAGGCAGCATCGACAGACTTCTAAATACGTTTTTCTGCCTGATATGTTGCTGAATGTTAAGTTTCCAAAGAAAAAGGTATAAGAACCATCTTTGGTTGAAAACCAGATGGAGCATACTGACAAGATGCTCAAGTTTTTTGTTTTCAAAGCCTGTCTTGTCTGGCACTTTTGCAATCAGAATTATCTGCTGTTGTTTGGTTTCTGAAGTTGAGTTCTATAGATATTCTATAGGCTCCTCGTAGTGTTTTTATTTTATTTATTCATTCATTTCTGTTATTGGTCACATAAGGTCATGTGTGTTATGGTAATGCCAGATTTGACAGGCAGGAAAAAAAGCATGAAAGAGAAGTGGACTCGAGACCCATGATGACAACACCCCAAAGCACCGTCCTGTCCAAGGTCAGCACCCACCACCCCCTCCGCAGAGAGTAGCCTGCACAAAGTCCCAACACCTGACACCCACTCACTCAACAGTAGACACAAACTTGCTACAAGACAACTAGGCTGAGTCCAAAACACACTGCCCCCCCAGTCCACCATGCTACCCCAAAATTGTATGACAGCTGACCCCACACCTGAGCGCCCTGGCCCCTCTAACATGTGGGCAACCCAGAATTTCTAAGGCACTGACTGGACATGGCTGTAGGCTGTAGGTCACCTACTGATTGGAAGGTCAGTGGTTCGATTCCTGGCCGCATGCCAAAGTATCCTTGGGCAAGATGCTGTACCCCAAGTTGCTCTCTGATGCAAGCGTTGGAGTGTGAATGTTAGATAATAAATGCACTTAGCTTAGTTAATCATGGAAGTGCTTGTATGAATGGATGTGAATGGGGTAAATGTAATCATGTTGTATAAATAAGCGCTTTGAGTGCTCAGACAGAGTAGAAAAGCGCTAAATAAGAACTAGTCCATTTACCATTTACATCCTGATGTGGGCCAACCCACCTGACCAGGTGGTATGCCTGGGATGGCACAGAAAAGGATAGTGGGGGGATCATTTTGAAGATTTCTCTCCAGAAGTTTTGATTTGGATTGATGGAGAGATCACGCTTCCATTTTGCAGTTGGTAAGGAATCAAATCATAACAGTAACTTGAACATTTTTGATAACAGTTTTGTGGTACATAGATTTAGAAATTGTATTACCGTTTTATTGTTGCGGATTCCATGTCTGAATTAAGTTCTTGGAATGGGAAAAAGTTTCTGTCTTAAATTACTTGTTCTAGAGTTTCTATCCTTTTGTCATGCCACAATGGAAAATCTGGTATTTTCTTTTTCTGACAGATTATTCCAAATTGGTGTTCGTTTACACAGGATAAGAGAAGACTTAATACTTAAAAAAAAAAAACCCAAAAGGGGATCAGAGAGGTGTTTATACTAATGCCTTTGATACTGGAGCTAATGAAATTTAGCTCAGAGATTTTGTTTTTTATTTTTCAATATATATTTTTGATTGATTTTTACATTAACAAACAAGAAAACCTTCAGCACAGATTAAGACAGTCAAACAAAAAATAAATATATGCATTACATGAATTGCACATACATACAAAAATTGCACTGGTTCTCTTCCAGGGAAAGAAAAAGAAGTTACATTACTATGATTTATTTGTGAAAACTAAATGTGGTCACCCCTTTTGCAAGAAGTCTGCAAGATCACAAGGGCAGTAAGCCAAATAAGGCTGCCAGATAGAAAAGAACATGTTGTCATTGCCCTTTAATGTAGTGCTGAGGTGTTCCATTGGAAACACCTTGAATGCCTCTCTATACTGAGTTACTGAAGGGGGTTTTTCTCTGATGATTTGAAATAGAACACATTGCCAAAAGGAGAAGTTTGCTCATTGCTCACAAATGTCCTGCAGATAATGTCAAAAATTAATGTAAAAAAACAACTCATTAATTCTAAGTGGCACCATTTGCATTGTGTGTAATATTCTAGGGAGCACATTCATCTTTATCAAACTGATCCTGCCCAACCAACTAACTGCCACAACAGTTGGTATACAATTTAATTTATACAGTGTCTTAATATTCGCCAATACTCTGATTCCCAGGTATGTAAAACCTGAAGGCAAGCATCTGAAAGGGAGATTGATAGGACTTGTCCAATCACCAGAATCTCCCAATGGGAGGGCCTCTGACTTGTTATAGTTAACTTTGTATCCTGAAATCTGACCAAACTCATTATTAATAGATGTGAAAATAAGTATGGAGCCCTCTGGGTTAGTAATAAAGAGCAGGACATCATCAGCGTAAAGTGAAATTCTGTGTCCATCTCTCAGTCTGACACCAGACGGTGCCTGGTGGCTCCTAAGCTAACGCTTCAATTGCAAGTGTAAAAAATAAATGTGAGAGAGTACAGCCTTGACATGTACCTCTGCTCAATGGGAAAACAGATACTGAGTTTGACCCATTCAGTAAAAATCAAGCCCAAGCCAAACCTGTTGAGAACATCAAAAAGAAACTCCCATTCTATTTGGTCAAATGCTTTTTCAACATCTAAAGATACTGCAAGGATCTTTGTCTTTGAACTGTGTGCAAACTGAATAACATTAAGGAGCTGGTGAATGTTGGAGTGAGAATATCTGTTTCTGATAAAGCCTGTTTGATCTGGCCTAACTAAGACAGGCAGCACCTCCTCCAATCTTCGAGCCAGGAGCTTTGACAGTATTTTGCACTCAACCCCAAGCAAGCTTATTGGTCTTTAAGACCAGCGATCACAGGGCTGTAGGCCAGATTTAAAGTTGGTGGGAGCATACCCCTTTCAAAAGACTCAACAAACATATTAGTCAGAGGGTCCACCACCAGTTTGGCCATCTTTTTATGAAATTCAGAGCCAAACCCATCAAGGCCGGGAGCTGTCACACTTTGTAAAGATTTTATTGTCTCCAGGATTTCCTGTTCCTGTTTACACAAATCATTTCTACATTTTGCAGCTAGTGTGGGAAGGTGTATTCCATCTAGAAAAACTTTCCTGTGCTCTGATGTGTTTTGGCATTCTAATGACTATAGTTCCTGATAGAAATCCTTTATTATTTTACAAATAGATTTAGTTTCAAAGTGCTGTGTACCAGCGCTGTCCCTTAGTGATGCTATTGTGCAAGACTCTGTACGGCCCCTGACTAAGCGAGCAAGCGACTACCAGGTTTATTACCAGATAATCTCTCAAATAATCTCTGTTTGGCAAAAAATATTGCAGATTGTGCCCTTTGTTAACAATTGTTCTAAAACAGATTGGGCCTCCTCTAATCTTTTAAAATTAGCTTTGAAATCTCTGTCCAAAATTGTAATTTCCTCTTCAAGTTTGAATTGTTTGGCAAGTATATTTTTTCTTAGCACAGCAGTGTAAGAAATTATAGCATCTCACAGGAAGGCTTTGCCCATTTCGCATAAAGTTGATGCAGTAAAATCAGGTGTATCATTTGTCCATCCATCCATCCATCCTTTTCCGCTTATCCAGGGCCGGGTCACGGGGGCAGCAGCCTAAGCAGAGAAGCCCAGGCTTCCCTCTCCCCAGCCACCTCCACCAGCTCATCCGGAGGGACTCTACGGCATTCCTGAGCCAGCCGAGAGATATAATCTCTCCAGCGTGTCCTGGGTCTATCCCAGGGCCGCCTCCTGGTGGGACATGCCCGGAACACCTCACCCAAAGGGCGCCCAGGAGGCATCCTAGTCAGATGCCCGAGCCACCTCAACTGGCTTGATGTGGACAAGAAGCAGCTTTACTCTGAGCCCCTCCCGAATGGGCGCATTACTCACTCTATCTCTAAGGCTACGTTCACAATGCAGCCTGAAGTGACCCAAATCCAATTTTTTCGCCCTCATGCGATCTGTATCCGATCTTTTCATGCCAGTCTGAACAACACAGATCAGATTTTTTCAAATGCGACCCAGGCCACTTGGATATGTGGTCCTAAATCCGATACATATCTGATCTTTTCAAATGTGACCTGAGTGTGTACGGCCAGGTCGCATTTATCCGACCTGCATGTCATTGATATTTGACAAACGTCACTTTTCTGCATACCGTTACGCAGACGCGGGAAGGAAAACGTGTGACTTCCGCAAACATTGAGCGCGCTTGCTACATGTGACGTTATCGCATCCTCTACTGCGCATGCGGGACACTTTCAGGTTCGTCTGCTGTTCACACACAGATCACATCCAAGTCGCATATATTTGGAAATGTGAACGACCACGCAAAAAAAAATTGGATTTCACAAAAAATCGGAATTGGGTCACTTCAGGCTGCAGTGTGAACGTAGCCTAAGAGAGAGGCCAGCCACCCTTATGGGCTTGACACACGGGGAGCGACAAACGACAGCGACAAATTGCCCGCATCGCCACTGGGGTGAAATCAAACATACAGGACCCGATAGCGACGGCAGCTTTACAATTCGAGTTCTCCCGTCTCTTGTCTCCAAGAAATTTGATTGGTTATGAAATTGGAGGGATTTTGACATTTTCAAAGCAGTCCATGTCAGACAAGGCAATAAAGATGAGGAGTCAGAAGATTTTACTGGAAGACAGAAATCTTGCTGTTAAGTCTCCTCTACAAAACAAAAAGATGACCTTGGGTTCATCCTATATTATCACAAAAGTCCTCTCTATCCGTCTGTTTAAGGTCAGCCTGGCGCCAATGAGTTTCCATACGGCTCTCTTTTATGCGTGACTGGATAATGACTGTGTGAAGTGTCATATAATATAGGAAAATCCAACACAGCTAAAATTATGCTTTCCTTCACGCTGAAAATTAACCATGGTTTTACTATGGTTAATTACCATAGTAAAACCATGGTTACTGCATAAAAACCATAGTAAACCATAGTGAATTTTCGTAAGGGTACTCTCCGCTCATTGGTCAGTCAATGAAACCCTCACCAACTGGTTTAGTGCCTCGCGACAGCGACAAAAGTAGAACATTTTTCAACTTTGTTGTATCACAATGCCTGGTTGCGTGTGCACGTCTACATGTACGAGCTCAAAATTTCACATGCGCAAATGTCGCCAGTTGCTTAACTGGAGGAGGGCAAGCAATTGTTGCCTCATCGCACAAGCTCCATAGGAAATGAAGGTGCAATCACCAGTTTATCTCTCCTGCCTGCCTGTCACCTCTCCACCACCTTCTCCTCCACTCAGCTGCAGCTCATCTTCACAGTCACCCCCTCGCTCTCAAAACCCGCCATCATCTCCTCTACTCACCTGCCCAGCCCCAGCCACGTCCTCGCCACCGCGGAGCGGCCTAGCCATGTTTTTGGCCCTAATGTGGGCTGAAGGCGAGGAACCAGCTGCCGCCATTCCCAGGGCTTCTGCTTCTCGGAGGAAGCAGTGCACCCGGCATCGACACTCCTCTCCACCTTCACAGACAGCTGTTCCTCTGGACTCTGAGTGTTTGGATTCCTAGCCTCTGCCGCTGCTGCTGGCTGCAGTAGCAGCCACCAAGCCTATGCTGCCGCGGCCAGCTGCAGCAGCAGCCTCCAAGCCTCTGCAGCCGCAGTCGCAGCCGGCTTCGGCTCCAGCAGCTCTCTTTCAGCCGCAGTCAGCTCCACAGTCAGAGTCACAGTCAGCCGACCCGGCCTCCAAGCAGCCCCAGTCAGAGCCCCTAGCTTCCCCACAGCCACTCATGTAAGACTCTCAAAGCCCTGTCTTTTTTCTTTAAAATTCAAAACAGCAGTAGTGAGGGGAGCACATCCCAAAGGCCATAAATTCTGGAAGTTTATTTCTCGCAAGCGCATGTGTAGTGGGCATCCTCTCCACAGGGACTTTCTCTCTCAGGCAGGAGGAGGGGTGAGTCATCCACACCCAGAACTGTCAAATTTGATTGCTTAGAGTCTGCCCCCAAGTGTGGTGGCAACAATCCAGAGTGCTAGGGCCTCATCCACTAGAGCAGGGGTCGGCAACCTGTAATCCGGAAAGAGCCATTTGAACCCGGTTTCCACGGAAAACAAAACAGTGAGAGCCGCAAATACTAGCGGAAGCCGGTAGCAGCTAACGAGAGTGACACATACAGGGGTTGGACAATGAAACTGAAACACCTGTCATTTTAGTGTGGGAGGTTTCATGGCTAAATTGGACCAGCCTGGTGGCCAATCTTCATTAATTGCACATTGCACCAGTAAGAGCAGAGTGTGAAGGTTCAATTAGCAGGGTAAGAGCACAGTTTTGCTCAAAATATTGCAATGCACACAACATTATGGGTGACATACCAGAGTTCAAAAGAGGACAAATTGTTGGTGCACGTCTTGCTGGCGCATCTTATATACAATTCTCTGTCTAAACAGAGGCTTTCCCACTGGATTATTGAGGCAGGCTCCCTGAGAAATCACACAAAAGGTTTTGCTTTGCCTCAGGGAGTGAGAGCACATTTCCCCAGGGGAATGGCAACCTCATGGGCCGTTTTAAAGGGGTCCCTATGAGCGATATTTGTACTGCATCTAGTTGATCATCACTGCACACTTTTGTTTGATTCTATCGTTCGAACAGCCCTTTCAGTGGCTCATCATGTCCTTCCTGCTGGGTCTGCCTTGCAATAGAATGGGCTTGGTGAAGAGTCGCTATTGAACTGAGGTATGACTGTGATGATGGGGTTTATATGTGCACATATATACTCATTACAGAGATTAGAGCATGCCGTAAGTAATAAAGGTACTGCACTGCAGTAGTTTGAATCATATTTAGATAGATGATAGATTGAACTTTATTGTCATTGTACACAAGTATACAACGAAAATTGCATTCCAGAACAACCATCCAAGAAGACAAACAAACAAACATGGGGAGATAGGTGAACTGTGGCCATGCTGCTCCCTTCTGGAGGCGCTGCCATTAAAAAGATGGAAACAATAGCGAAAACATATAGGGATGAGTGAGAGGGGAAAAAATCACCTTATACTTTGTATACATACATAGCATAAGGTTACAAAAATCTCTGTGATAGTGCAAGAAGCACATGGCATAAAGCATGGGAGCACTAGGGTGGGGAGGACAGGGATGAGGGGAGCCAAGGCGGGGGTGGGGGGGGGGGGGGGGGGGGGGTGTTCAGGTTACTGTGAGCTGACTCAAACTCCCTCCACAGCTAATAGTTCTGATAAGAGGTGGAAATGTTCATCAGCAGCTAGGTCAAAGGAGATCAGTTCAACAAAGATCAGAAGAAGACAGGACAACGGGGGCGTAGAGCATCTGTTTACAAAACATCCAGGAGACAAACTGAGAGACAAACTCTCCCCTCAGCCCAACCGGTTGCAGCAGATGACCACCCCTCCCTGAGCCTGGTTCTGCTGGAGGTTTCTTCCTGTTAAAAGGGAGTTTTTCCTTCCCACTGTCGCCAAGTGCTTGCTCATAGGGGGTCGTTTTGACTGTTGGGTTTTCTCTGTATTATTGTAGAATCTTTAACCACAATACAAAGTGCCTTGAGTTGGCTGTTTGTTGTGATTTGGCGCTATATAAATAAAATTTAATTGAATATGTCATCACAGGTTATCTGCCTTAAAGGCATGAATAGAGGTGTCTTCAGCCAGGACACACGGGGGTGTGATATCCCATACTATATGTGTTGTGCCTCATTCTGTCCTTCAGGGAACAGAAGTTATAGACATAGCTGTTTATTTTATAGGCACTAATATACCCCATACTATCAGAAAAGCAGGAACTGATTGTTAAACTGAGCGCTGATAACAAGCACGATGGGAAATGGACTACACCAAAGTCAGATTCAAATGGCCCATAGAATTTAATCCTACTTGTAAAAAATCTGTCTTATGTGTAAACTGAATAAATTCAAAATAGTTAGACAGTTTGGGGTCTAACATCGAATTTCACAGCAATGCCTTTCTGCTTCATCCCTGGATTTGCTTCTGCAAATTTTAAAATCTCATATTTTTGGTCATAAGTGCAAGGTTGTAGTTTACGCTTGACTCCTGCGCTTGTCGTGATTGTCTCTGGTGAAATGAACTGATTTACCCAGTGCTGCCAATCTAGACAGCACGTGACTCTATAGACACTCAAGTAATCTCCACGCATTGTTATTGTGTGTGTACAGCTGATGCAAGGAGTTTGCATAGATTGTAAATATTGGATTTGGGCATGACGAGAGTTCACGTCAAGTCAAATCAAAGTTCTTTATTGTCAATGCCACATATGTGCAGGACATACAGAGGACTGCCTTATTCTCAGACCTGAGGTGGAATGGTGTAACCATACATCTAAATCTGAATCTGTACAGTAATGGAAGTGCAAAACAGTGTAGAAGTACTAAAGTAAAGAAATAATTTTGAATAAATATAAAAACTTATTAAAAAAATTACAAAAATAAAAATAATTACAAAAAAATAATTACTACAATTAATATTAATAATAATTAATAATGTCAAACTCTCCGCGGGGTGTGTGACGGGTGTGTGGGGTCCACAGATGAGGTGGGTGTTACAGATGGGTGTTACTGATGATCTTCTCAGCTGCTCTCGTGATGCATTGAAGGATCCTGCAGCAACATGTTGTACAGCTACCATACCACACTGTGATGCAGCTGGTCAGGATGGTCTCAATCATACCCCTGTAGGAAGTGCACATGATGGGGACTGGGGCTCTGGCTCTTCCTAGTTTGTGGAGAAAGGACAGGTGCTGGTGAGCCTTCTTGTCAGACATGAATGCCGAAAGGCTGAGCGAAAATGGAAAAAGGACAAGCTGCAGGCATCTTTCGAAATACTTAAAGGACTGTTGGCTTCGCTATCAGGCAACCGTGAAAGATGCTAAACGAGAGTATTTGTCAAATATTATTGTGGCAAATAGTCACAAGCCCCATGTATTATAAGATAAGATAGTGTTTATTTGTCACATGCACAGTTATACACAATACAATGCACAGTGAAATGTATTTTGTACCTGCAACCATATATACACACACATATAAATAAGAAGAATAAAAATAAAAATAGGTAATTCACACTATACACTATACTCTATATACTATACACTATACACACTTTTACATGGAATTATAGATTATAATATTTACATTGTGCAATAATGGTTCAGTTAGGGCTCAGAGTTGAGCAGACGGATGGCTTGTGGGTAAAAACTCTTCTTCAACCTTTCAGTCTTAGTCCTCAGGCAGCGGTAACGCCGGCCTGATCGGAGCAGGGATTTATTTGACATTATTGACTCTGTTTTGAATGGCCCTCAATCCACCGGTGCTGAGCCTTCACCTGAGGCTTGTGAAAAATTTCGAGTGTAAAATGTTAGGATTCTCATTCCACCTCCTACTTCTGACCCATCAGTCTCTGTTCCCTGCTCTGCTGCATTGTACCAGTTTGAGCCTGTCACTTTGTCTTTTTTAAATGAGACTGTCGGTCACCTGAAGCCCTCAGGCTCCCCGGCTGATGTTATCCCACCTCGATTTTTTAAAGAGGTTTTTCCTGTATTAGGCCCAGCTGTTCTTGCCCTTATTAACAGCAGCCTGTCCTCTGGTGTGGTTCCTGATACTTTTAAGCATGCAAAAGTGTTACCATTGATTAAAAAACCTGGACTGGATTCCACTGTGCTGTCTAATTTTAGGCATATTTCGAGGCTTCCATTTCTTTCTAAAAATCTGGAAAAGGTTGTGTATAGCCAAGTGAAAGCCTTTTTAGGCGAAAATGATATCCTTGAGGTCTTTCAGTCTGGCTTCAAGCCTCTTCATAGCACTGAGTCTGCCTTGCTAAGGGTTTTTAATGACATTTTCCTGGCCACAGATGCAGGTGACTGTGTGATTTTACTTCTTTTAGATCTGACAGCTGCTTTCGATACAGTGGACCACAATATTTTAATATCTCGTCTTGAGCAGTGTATAGGTATTCAGGGCACAGCGCTAGAGTGGTTTAGGTCCTACTTGACCCAGAGAACTTTTACTGTCTGCTTAAATGATTTTAAATCTTCCTGTGCTCCTTTGTCATGTGGGGTACCCCAGGGTTCAATTCTTGGACCATTGCTGTTTTCTCTACATTTGTTGCCCCTTGGTTCTATTTTCAGAAAGCATAAAATTGCTTTCCACTATTACGCCGACATAGCGATGCAAACTCCATACAGACCTTGACAAAGTGTCTCGATGAAGTCAAAGCTTGGTTGGCTTTGAACTTCCTGCATTTTAATGAAAATAAGACGGAGGTGATCATTTTTGGTTCGGGCATCACTGGGGTGCCAACTTCTGTCGATCTGGGTCCTCTATCCCAGTATGCAAAACCCATGGTCACAAATCTGGGAGTTAAGATGGATGAGAGTCTTAGGTTGGAGGGTCAGATTACTGCTGTGGTGAAATCCAGTTTCTTTCACCTGAGACAGCTCACCAACATTAAAACCATCTTGTCAAAAAATCATTTTCAAGCAGTAATCCACGCCTTTGTTACGTCCCAGCTGGATTACTGTAACTCTTTGTATATTGGCGTAAACCAGTCCTCATTGGCTCGTCTTCAGCTGGTCCAGAATGCCGCCGCATGGCGTTTGACTGGAACACGTAAGAGGGAGCTTCAGGAAAAATCGGAATCTGCAGAAGCCATCTGACTTATCTGTCGACTTTAACTTGGGCAATTTCTACGGTAGTTCTTATATAGCGCTTTTCTACTATAGCTGAGAACTCAAATACAACAACATGTTTGCATTTATCCAGTCACATCCATTCATACAAGCATTTCCTTCTACAGCTACTGTAAGTGCTTTCTATCTAACATTCACACACATTCATACTCTGGCAGTTGCAGAAAGCAACGTGGGGTTCAGTATGTTGCCCAAGAATACTTTGGTAACCACCAATCTTTCAAATAGTAGACGACCTGCTCTACCTCCTGAGCTACAGCCACCCCAGGATGGTCCCTCTCATCTTTAGTGTGCAGGACATGATGTCCATGACATGGTGTCCAAAAGAATTTCAGATTTTGATTTGTCTGATAGATGAATTTTCCACTTTGCCTCCGCTTTTAAATTAACTTTAGCTTCTTTAGATGACAGATTTTTACCTTGCTTTTGTGGATGGCATGTGAACTGTGTTCACAGACAGTGATTTCTGGAAGTGTTTCTGAGCCTGTGCAGTGATTTCCATGACAAAATTATGCCTGCTCTTAATGCAGTGCTGCCTGGCAGCCCAAAGATCAGAGGCATCCAATTTTAACTTTGATGCCTCTGATCTGTGTTCCTCGCACAAAAAGATTTTTCCAAACATTTTGTTGACATTTATGTACTTTAGATGATGAGATATTCATATTCTTCACAATTTTTTCATGAGGAACATTGTTCTGAAATTATTCCACATTTTTTACAGACTGGTGAACCCCTGCCCATCTGTTGTCTGGGAAACTGCCTGTCTGAGATGCTCTTTTTATACACAATCATCTCACTGACCTGTTACCAGTAAACCTCATTAGTTGCAAAATGTTTTCTCTAGCTGTTTCTTTTTAGTACCACTTATCTTTCCAAGCATTTGTTGCACTGTCTGTACCAACTTTTTTGAAATCTGTTGCTACCATCAATTCAAAATATTTTTCTTAAAACGGGACATTTTTAAATGTTTAAATATTTGATTTTTGTGCTCTATTGTGAATACAATCAGGGTTTATGAGATTTGCAAATTCTATTGTTTTTGTTTACATTTTACACATTGTTGCAACTTTTTTGAATTCATATTTTTGATTTTTAAATCAGATGTTATTTTCAGTTTTTTTTTCTTTTGTTTGGTTTTGGTTTTAGAGATGATGTAGATGCTTTCAGGCTTCCATGCCACAGATGATTGATAGGACTGCATTCCTCTAAAGCATTTGTCATCAGTAAAGCCAAGCAAAAGTGAAAGCATTTCTCTGCATGGCTGGTTTAATTACTCATACGTGTTCACATTGGTGCTTGCAGTCATTCTTTTAGTATAATCAGGTGAAGTTGCAATGACAACTGTGCCCGACCCTCTCAAAGACATTTGGACCTACATTTATAAACTACTGTCACTGGCAGGCCAGCATGTTTTTATTTCCAAATACTTTCTAAACTTTTTTCACAGTCTGAGCTTTAGCAAATATTTCCATACGGTTGTCCTCACGTTTGTAGTAAAGCAGAGTGCATGAAACAATAAATGAGTTTACTCAAAAATGTTTAAATGTTAATCATGGTTTGGAAGTGGGAATTTTCTTTATCCAGCAGTTCAATAACAAAAAGATGTTTTCATTTTCACATCATAGAAAATAAAGTGCACACCTGTCTTTACAGTAAAAAAATGTTTTCTTTACCTGCGCAAGAGCAGCTGGGTCTCTTAACTCAGTGCTGTGGTCAGTGGGCACCCATCTGCGCCCGGAGGGTGAATGACAACCGCATAAAAAGCCTGAAGCAGAGCCTGATGGCACTGCACCTTCAAGTGGGGGTGGGGGTGGTCCATCCCTCCCCAGGACTGAGGGATGAGGAGGAGGACAGGAGATATTGATGTAAAGCAGCCCAGTGCCCTCACCCTTAACTGGTGCTCCTTTCTTATGTCCCATTTCCATCTTGCAATCGCCTCACACATTGGGAACAGTGGGAAGGAAAAACTCCCTTTTAACAGGAAGAAAGAACCAGGCTCAGGGAGGGGCAGTCATCTGTCATGACCAGTTAGGGCTGATGGCACAGAATAGGATAGTGTTGTATAGCGTGTTCTATGAAGAGTTTTGTATTGTACAAGTTTAAATTTTAAATCTTCCTGTGCTCCTTTGTCATGTGGGGTACCCCAGGGTTCAATTCTTGGACCATTGCTGTTTTCTCTATATTTGTTGCCCCTTGGTTCTATTTTCAGAAAGCATAAAATTGCTTTCCACTATTACGCCGACGATACCCAGATTTACATGCCCCTAAAACATAGCAATGCAAACTCCATACAGACCTTGACAAAGTGTCTCGATGAAGTCAAATCTTGGCTGGCTTTGAATTTCCTGCATTTTAATGAAAATAAGACGGAGGTGATCATTTTTGGTTCGGGCATCACTGGGGTGCCAACTTCTGTCGATCTGGGTCCTCTATCCCAGTATGCAAAACCCATGGTCACAAATCTGGGAGTTAAGATGGATGAGAGTCTTAGGTTGGAGGGTCAGATTACTGCTGTGGTGAAATCCAGTTTCTTTCACCTGAGACAGCTCGCCAACATTAAAACCATCTTGTCAAAAAATCATTTTCAAGCAGTAATCCACGCCTTTGTTACGTCCCAGCTGGATTACTGTAACTCTTTGTATATTGGCGTAAACCAGTCCTCATTGGCTCATCTTCAGCTGGTCCAGAATGCCGCCGCACGGCTTTTGACTGGAACACGTAAGAGGGAGCTTCAGGAAAAATCGGAATCTGCAGAAGCCATCTGACTTATCTGTCGACTTTAACTTGGGCAATTTCTACGGTAGTTCTTATATAGCGCTTTTCTACTATAGCTGAGAACTCAAATACAACAACATGTTTGCATTTATCCAGTCACATCCATTCATACAAGCATTTCCTTCTACAGCTACTGTAAGTGCTTTCTATCTAACATTCACACACATTCATACTCTGGCAGTTGCAGAAAGCAACGTGGGGTTCAGTATGTTGCCCAAGAATACTTTGGTAACCACCAATCTTTCAAATAGTAGACGACCTGCTCTACCTCCTGAGCTACAGCCACCCCAGGATGGTCCCTCTCATCTTTAGTGTGCAGGACATGATGTCCATGACATGGTGTCCAAAAGAATTTCAGATTTTGATTTGTCTGATAGATGAATTTTCCACTTTGCCTCCGCTTTTAAATTAACTTTAGCTTCTTTAGATGACAGATTTTTACCTTGCTTTTGTGGATGGCATGGTGAACTGTGTTCACAGACAGTGATTTCTGGAAGTGTTTCTGAGCCTGTGCAGTGATTTCCATGACAAAATTATGCCTGCTCTTAATGCAGTGCTGCCTGGCAGCCCAAAGATCAGAGGCATCCAATTTTAACTTTGATGCCTCTGATCTGTGTTCCTCGCACAAAAAGATTTTTCCAAACATTTTGTTGACATTTATGTACTTTAGATGATGAGATATTCATATTCTTCACAATTTTTTCATGAGGAACATTGTTCTGAAATTATTCCACATTTTTTACAGACTGGTGAACCCCTGCCCATCTGTTGTCTGGGAAACTGCCTGTCTGAGATGCTCTTTTTATACACAATCATGTCACTGACCTGTTACCAGTAAACCTCATTAGTTGCAAAATGTTTTCTCTAGCTGTTTCTTTTTAGTACCACTTATCTTTCCAAGCATTTGTTGCACTGTCTGTACCAACTTTTTTGAAATCTGTAGCTACCATCAATTCAAAATATTTTTCTTAAAACGGGACATTTTTAAATGTTTAAATATTTGATTTTTTTGCTCTATTGTGAATACAATCAGGGTTTATGAGATTTGCAAATTCTATTGTTTTTGTTTACATTTTACACATTGTTGCAACTTTTTTGAATTCATATTTTTGATTTTTAAATCAGATGTTATTTTCAGTTTTTTTTTCTTTTGTTTGGTTTTGGTTTTAGAGATGATGTAGATGCTTTCAGGCTTCCATGCCACAGATGATTGATAGGACTGCATTCCTCTAAAGCATTTGTCATCAGTAAAGCCAAGCAAAAGTGAAAGCATTTCTCTGCATGGCTGGTTTAATTACTCATACGTGTTCACATTGGTGCTTGCAGTCATTCTTTTAGTATAATCAGGTGAAGTTGCAATGACAACTGTGCCCGACCCTCTCAAAGACATTTGGACCTACATTTAAAATTGTAATTATTATCTGTCATGACCAGTTCGGGCTGATGGCACAGAATAGGATAGTGTTGTATAGCGTGTTCTATGGAGAGTTTTGTATTGTACAAGTTTAGTACAATACAAAACTCTGTTTTGTTTTCCATAATTTTTTCAACAGTTTGAGTCTAGGTAAACTGAACAATAGGGGTTTATTAGGGATTGTTGTGAATAGATACTTGATTTTTGGCACACAAACACACACACAAAAAATTATAATAGCAACTCTCCTCATTAGTGATATCGGTAAAGTATTCCAACGTGTGTGATCATCCTCTAACATTTTCAATACAGGAACATGATTCATCTTTCCCAAGTCTGAGAGCCTGGTGGAAAAATGTATGCCTTAATATCAAATGTTATCTGATTGTTATGGAGTGGTGGAGGTGTTCTGAAAGGCAAATACAAAGATAAACTGTTGATTTACTCCAGTTGATGGAGTAATCTGACATAGAACATATTTATAAGTGTGATTATCTTCAGAAGAGAGGCTTGTGAAAAGTAATACATCATCAGCATATAAATGTATCGTATGGTTTGTATTTTCAGTTTGAATTCCTACATCTGCATTTTCCCAGATTGCTGCTGGTAGTGGCTCAGTGAAGATGACAAAAAGTGAGGAGGAGAGTGGGCAGAGTGAAAAATCATTCTGAAAAAAAAAAAAGTCAGTGCAAGCGGCCAAAATTCTTTGTAAAACTTTGGGGCTCAATCATTTGGAAGTTGGTGCAAGGCTTCATGGTATTCAGACACTCAAGTTAGTCAGTTATTAAACATAACAGGAAAAATTCAGCCGAACAAGAACAACATTCATACCATTCATTCCATTCACAAATTGATGTAAAAATAAGAGGGAGTGTCCAGGAGTACCAACTTGAGACAGGTCTTATATAATCAGAATACTGTGACCTTATTCCTCTAGTTTCCTTGGAGTCCTGCTCAAACCAAAAGAAGAACTTGCAACACTGAACATAGCACATACAGAGAGCAACAACACACTCAAATCCTGGACAACGCCCTGGGCTTATCACAGTATGTATTATATTTATGCTGTCAGTCAGCAAGTTGTGTTCTCACTCCTGTTTTAAAGGATAGAGTATATCTTGGATGGTGAACTGCCATTTGCTTGTTTCAGTGGTAATCTTAGCCCTTTCATGCATCAATAATGAGAATCTTTCCTGAGTGTTTTTATTTCTCGTTAGGCATGAAAAATAAATGCAATTTTGCTTATGAACCTATTTTTCATGAAGTTACAAACACGTCCATCCAGCTGTACACCATGCGTGTGACTTTTGAACCAGAGAAATATGTATTTACCAAACCAATGACAGAAAATGATATTATATCTGCAGATCCACTGTCACCACTGCTAGTATTGACTAATCTTGATCCTGTTAATTGCATTTAAATAACAAATAAAATAAAAGAAACCACTTCCTATGACTGGTCAATAGGTAGCAATGCATAGGATAATGCATAATCATGGGAAAATAGTAATAAGTAAAGTTAATATCTGCCAAATTAAATAAATGTACTGTCTTCTCTAAATGTCTCACCCTCCACTTTACCTGTGAGTATAAACATAACTGCAGAGGAAAGATAATAGTGTCCATTAGATGTGAAGTTTATTTTTGTGATGGTAGGCTGTTCATTTGATGCAGTGCAAAAATGAAAGTACGCACGATTTCTACAAATGACAGTTCCACCCCATAACATCCTGCAGTGGCAGTGGAACCAGTTAGGGCAGGTATGAGTGTTTCCAAAACAAAACAATTACAATCCAAGCATTTGAATGTCTTTTACTTCATTATATTTACACCTTTGAAGAGTAATTAAAATATAAGTTCAATCCAGGGTTATTATAGTTAACGAAAATGAACGAAATAACGAAAACTGAAATTGAAAAAACATTGTCGTTAACTGAAATAAATAAAAACTATAATTAAAAGGAAAAAACGATAACTAATTAAAACTGAATTGTGAGTTTACAAAACTAACTAAAACTAACTGAAATTATCGATAAAATGACTTTCATTTACTTGTTTTTTTTTTTGTTTTTTTTTTAAACCTTGTGGATTGATATGAAATCATTGTTTCTGCTCTCCGAATTAAAGCTGGGAGCGCCATAGGACAACTGTGTGAGTGCGCATGCGCGTGCGCTCACCGCGCTGGTCCGCCGAGAAAGTCGCAGAGTCCCGTATGGAGGTTCTCTGAGTACAAGAGCACAGATAGAATCGAAAGTCTTGTTGTGGATGATGAAAAATGTCCACCTCAAACTGTTGCGTCCTTGTGCGTTTCCGGCTACTTTATCAGTGAGAGAATAACAATCAGGAATAATAATCAAAGTGTGGAAGTTAACCTTGCGTGGAAAAACGAACGGGAAACTTCTCACTTTAAGACTCCGTGAGTCGTGTTTATTAACACCGGAAAAGAGCTAGCCAAAAAAACACCAACAGCAAAAAAACGTCATCGGGACTCTTAAAGAGACCGCGACCATTACATGAATCACAACATTAAAGACGGCGAACAAACAACCTAACCATAACCATAACCATAACCGGACATGTATACAAAAGTGAATTATGCCATCAGTGTTGATAGCACTACACATGCCCCCCCAGAATTCACTACAACAGAAAACCTGAAGAAGAAAACATCAACGGCGTGGTGGGCGAAGCAAACGCCCGGCACGGCTCCGCCGAACGGGAGGAGGCAGAACCGCGTCCTCAGCGGCCGGCTGAGGGGCTCCGCTGCGGCATGGTTGAGGGGCAGGCGGAACGGGAAAAGGGGGCCTAGTCAGGGGCTGACCTCGTTTTGGGGGCAGCGCCAACTCGACCGGCCCAGCCAGATCTAGGTGAGCTGGTTTAAGGCGGTCCACGGATATAGTCTCCGCTTTGCCCCCCACGTCCACCACAAAGTGCTTGGCTCCAGTGCCCATGACACGGAAGGGGCCCTCATAAGGCGGCCGGAGGGGTCCGCGGCGACCATCTACTCGAATGAAAACGTAGCCCGTAGACTGCAGGCCCCTGGGGACGTGAGAGTTCGGCAAACCATGGCAGGAAGTAGGAAGTGGAGCAAACCGTCTGGCATTGTCCAACAGGCTGGAGCGCTGGAGTGCAGCTGACCAAGGGGTCGTGGTGCTGGGGACGAAATCCCCAGGGACCCGCAGCGGCTGGCCATAGACCAGCTCCGCGGAGGAGGCCTGGAGGTCTTCCTTAGGTGCTGTCCGGATGCCCAGCATGACCCATGGGAGTTTGTCCGCCCAGGAACTGCCCGTCAGGCTGGCCCGCAAGGAGGCTTTCATCGACCTGTGAAAACGTTCACAGAGGCCATTACTCTGGGGGTGGTAGGCCGTGGTGCGGTGGAGTTTAACCCCCAAGCTCGCTGCAACAGCGTTCCAAAGCTCAGAGGTAAACTGAACGCCACGGTCTGAGGAAATGTCTGAAGGGGTGCCAAAACGGGACACCCAGGTGCCAATAAATGCCCGTGCCACATCCGCTGATGTTATGGATGAGAGAGGAACAGCCTCCGCCCACCGTGTGGTCCTGTCGACCATAGTGAGCACATGGGTGTAACCCTGCGAGGGTGGAAGTGGGCCGACTAGGTCGATGTTGACGTGGTCGAATCGCCGTTCCGGCACTCGAAACTGTTCCAGTGGCGCTTTAGTGTGGCGGTGTACTTTGGCACGTTGGCATGCCACACAGGTGTTTGCCCAGTCCCTCACGTCCTTTTTAAGTCCATGCCACATAAACTTGGCTGCCACCAGCCGTTGTGAGGCCTTGGTTCCAGGATGCGAGAGGCCGTGGATGGCATCAAAAACGGGTCGCCTCCATTTCGCAGGCACCACAGGCCTAGGAGGGCCCATGGAGATGTCGCAAAGCAGAGTGGTGCCAGCCTCGTCGAATGTCACATCTTGTAGGCGCAGCCCAGTATTGGATGAACGGCAAGCCTGCACTTCCATGTCTGTGGCCTGGTCAGCTGCCATGCTGCCGTAGTCCAAACCGAGGTGCACCGCCCCTGCGATAGCACGGGAGAGGCAGTCTGCGACATGGTTGTTCTTTCCGGAAAGGTGTGCAATGTCCGTTGTGAATTCCGAAATGTAAGTCAGCTGCCGTTGCTGCCTGCCGGACCATGGCTGAGTGACCTTGGACATGGCGAACGTCAGAGGCTTGTGGTCCACAAAAACGGTGAACTGGCGTCCCTCCAGCAGCGAACGAAAGTGTCGGATGGCGAGGTATACACCAAGGAGCTCCCGGTCGAAGGTGCTATACTTCCGTTCGCTGGGGCGCAATTGCCTGCTGAAAAAGGCAAGGGGCTGCCAAGCATCACCCACCCACTGTTCGTAAACCGCACCGACTGCGTAGTCCGAGGCATCCGTGGTAAGTGCGATTGGGGCGGAGGAGGCTGGATGGGCCAACATGGCGGCCTTAGCCAAGGCTGACTTAGCGTCGACAAAAGCCTTGTCTCTTTCCGGGCTCCAGCCCACAGGCTGTCTGGGTGTGCTGCCTTTCAGGGCCTCGTATAAGGGTCGCATGGTTTGGGCGGCCCCAGGGAGAAAACGATGGTAGAAATTAACCATGCCTAGAAACTCCTGCAGGGCTTTGACAGTGACTGGGCGTGGAAAAGTGGTGATGGCCTCGACTTTTGACGGAAGAGGAACGACCCCATCCTTCGTGACTCTGTGCCCCAGAAAGTCTATGGTGGACAGGCCAAACTCGCACTTGGCTGGATTGATGATGAGCCCGTGCTCGGTCAGCCGCTCGAACAACGTGCGAAGGTGCACAAGGTGCTCTGAAGGTGATGAACTGGCCACCAGGATGTCATCCAGGTACACAAACAGGAAAGGGAGATCTCGTAGCACAGAGTCCATGAGCCGCTGGAAAGTCTGAGCAGCATTCTTGAGGCCGAATGGTGTGCGCAGGAACTCAAACAATCCAAACGGTGTGATTACAGCTGTTTTTGGGATGTCGAGAGGGTGTACGGGCACCTGATGGTATCCTCTGATCAGGTCCACCTTTGAAAAAATGACCGTACCGGCCAGGTGCGCTGAAAAATCCTGGATGTGTGGCACTGGGTAGCGGTCAGGCGTTGTCGCGTCGTTGAGCCGTCGGTAGTCCCCGCAAGGACGCCAGCCCCCTCCGGGTTTAGGGACGAGGTGAAGGGGGGAGGCCCAAGGGCTGTTGGAGCGTCGAACAATCCCCATACGCTCCATGGACTCGAACTCCGCCTTGGCCACGGCAAGCTTGCTTGGCTCGAGGCGCCGAGCACGAGCGTATACAGGCGGGCCAGTGGTGTCAATGTGATGCTCGACACCGTGCTTGGCTGTGGAAGAGGAGAAGGTGGGCTGTGTGAGTGCTGGAAACTCAGCAAGCAGATGCTGGAAACTGTCCGTGACAGAGAGCAGGCTGGAGAGGTGTACTGCGTCAGAGGCTCCGAGCGTGCATGCATAAGAGCAGAAGGTAACGGCGTTGATCAAGCGCTGATTTTTAACGTCCACCAACAGCCCATATGCACACAAAAAATCTGCCCCTAAGAGGGGAACAGCGACTTTGGCAGTCACAAAGTCCCAGCCAAAGCGTTGCCCCCCAAAACACAGTTCAACATGTCTTGTGCCGTACGTACGGATGGGGCTGCCATTAGCGGCTTCCATGGGGGGGCCGTGGGTGTCAGCTACAACGTCCACTTGTGAAGCAGGCAGGAGACTGCGCTGCGCCCCTGTGTCGCAGAGGAAACGCCGGCCGGAAATGGAGTCGTGGATGAAGGGCAGCCTGCCGACATGGCCGACGCTCACGGCCACTAACGAGCGCCGGCCTTGGCGTTTCCCACCCCGCTGAAGCTGCAGGGAGAGCGGCATCGTTTGGCCTTGGAGCCAAACCTGGCATGGTAGTAGCACAAACCGGAAGACGGCTGCCGACGCGGGGCTGCTGCTGCGACGAGCGTGTGATCATTCCGTACTTCGGAGAAATCACCGGCAGGGAGGGAGGCAGCCGCGCAAGGCTGCTGACTAGCCAGGAAGCACTTGTCGGCTTCCGCAGCCAGTTCTCTGCAATCAGTGCTGACAGTGTTGGCTAAAGCGGCTCTCACGTAGGCAGGCAGTTGGCGCAGGAAAAGGTGTACAAAAAGGAAATCCGGCTTATTGTCACCGAGCAGAGCGAGCATGCGGTCCATGAGCTCCGAGGGCTTGCTGTCACCGAGCCCTTGAAGAGAAAAAAACCTATTGGCCCTCTCGGCGTCGGACAGTCCGAATGTTTGCAGTAAGTATTCCTTCAGAGTTTCATACTTTCTTGTTGGAGGAGGGTGAGTAAGAAGGCTCACCACTCTCGATGCCGTAGAACTGCCCAGGGCCGATACCACGTAGTAGTATTTAGTTTCGTCGGCGGTTATCTGGCGCAAGGCAAACTGTGCCTCAGTCTGAGCAAACCAAGCTGAAGCAGACGATTCCCAGAATTCGGGTAGCTTGAGAGACACAGCGTTGGCGGTCATGGTGATCTGGATACGTCCAGTAACAAACGTCGGGGTCACCAGTGTGGAAGTTAACCTTGCGTGGAAAAACGAACGGGAAACTTCTCACTTTAAGACTCCGTGAGTCGTGTTTATTAACACCGGAAAAGAGCTAGCCAAAAAACACCAACAGCAAAAAAACGTCATCGGGACTCTTAAAGAGACCGCGACCATTACATGAATCACAACATTAAAGACGGCGAACAAACAACCTAACCATAACCATAACCATAACCGGACATGTATACAAAAGTGAATTATGCCATCAGTGTTGATAGCACTACAAAAGCATCAATATAAGGACTCACAACTGTCAGCAAATTCCTGGAGGGAGACTGCTGAAACTATCAGGATGGACGTGAAGGAATGAAGAAAGTGGAAAAAAAACAGGGACAAATATGTTTGCAGCCAAAAAACTGAGCACAAAAAGCGAGGACCAAAAAAGAAGTCCCAGCATGAACCACATATAAAACACCTGCACACGACCACAAGGTAATTAACACACACACCAGCTACACAAGCATAAATGTTGACATGAGGTCGGACACTTCTGTAGGTTGTGTACAAAGACCCTGCAAGTTTAATTAGCAGCATCTAACCAAGCTAGCTCCAAAACAGAAGCAGCTTCGGGTGGTGAGAACATCAGGATGCAGATGGATTTGACCTTTGACTCCTTCAAAGAGTTTGTTTTTGTTTAACACCACATGTAGGTGTTGTTAATCTGCTGCACTGATGCTGAAGTTTATTGTGGAGTTTATTGTAGAATTTATTGAGTTTGGGAGTTCATGTTTTTCTTTGTTTCTCCCTCGTGATGTTCATGTGTGTCCTTAATATTACACACATTTAGCATGCAATGCTGCTGTCTGTGAACAGTTGGTTGTTGAATATATTTCTTTAAACGGTATCTTTTGTTGAGTTTTCATTACACAATAGTCACTTTTGTGCCTTGAATCTTGCACCTGATTAGGTATGAAAATACTAAAACTAATACTGAAACTAACTAAAACTAAGCATGAAACCAAAAATAAAAACTAATAAAAACGAGAAAAACTGCTCTGAAAACTAATTAAAACTAACTGAATTAGAGAAAAAAAGTAAAAACTAACTAAAACTAAACTATAATGTAAAATCCAAAACTATTATAACCCTGGTTCAATCCAAGTGTTAAAGTGTTTCAGGGGAAATTTAAAACTGCTTAATTACTTTTTTTTCTCAAAATTAATGGAAACACAAATTTCCTAAGTTGTACACAAACTTAAGGCAATAGGTAGTGCAAGTCCTACTAACCACACCCCAGCCTTTGAAATACAATGACACTGTAACTTTAAGTGCATGGAACAGCAATAAGGTCAGTTATCCCTTAGCTCAGGGGTGTCAAATTCAATCATATGAAGGGCCAAAATTCAAGACTCAGTCTCATTTGTGACCGAATAGAATTAAAAATCATTTTAATCAGCAATATGATTTGAATGGTCAGAATACAGCAACTTTTTCCTTAACACATTAAATAAAATATAAAATTATATTTTTCTTCAAAAAGGACATCAGGAAAAATGAGAATATTTCAAGCTGATCAAAATTTGCTAATTTTCAGGTGAAAATTGGGATGTCAATTTTTGTGCTTCATATGCGGAAAAATGCTTCATAAACTGCGCAGTGCGTCCAGTTTGCAGCTGCAAACACAGAGGTGGAGACTTGCTCTGGTTTCCATCCCTGAAGCTGCAGGGACAAAGGTGCTGCCATTTGCGAACTTTTACTGTAATAAAGCCTAAATTGGATGCGAAGCGCAATTTCTCAGCTTTCAGAAACTGTTTTTCCAATAGGACAAACGGTCGTGGAATTACGGTAATTCAAATCCAGCCCACGGGCCTTGAGTCTGACACGATAGAAGCCAGATTTTTGCAGAGAATCTAGCCGCATAAATTGTGGTACAATTATACAAAAGAAAAGATTGGATTATGTATGGGTTTTTTTAATGAAATTTTAGAACTATATGGTATTTTGAGGTGTTTCAAACAAACACAAGATTTTAAGTTGATTTAAATAGAATTCAATCAATGAAAACAATGTGATGTGATGCAGAAGAGCAGCAGCTTTGTTTTGAGCCCCTCCCTGAATGGCCACCCTTCGGAGGAAGCTCATTTCTGCCGCTTTTATTCTCAGTCTTACTCTTTCAGTCACTACCCAGAACTTGACCAGTAAATCAACAGCTTCACTTTGACGCTCAGCTCCCTCTTCACCACAACAGACCAGTGCGGAGTCCACATCACTGCAGACATTTTAGTCCAACACCCACAGGAAATGTGTCCGACTTATTGCCTGCAATATGGACCAAGCTCGTACTGCGGTTGAGAATGAATGGCCCTCAACAAGATGACCAAGATGGAAACCAGATTGTTCCTGCTGATTCCAAGGATCAACTAATAGAATGACTCTTCTTTCCAGCACCCTGGCATAGACCTTACCAGGAAGGCTGAAGAGTGTGATCCCCGATAGTTGGCGTACATCCTCCAGTATCCCTTCTTAAAAATGGGGACCACCTCCCTGGTCTGCCAGTCCAGTGGCACTGCCCCACATCTCCACATGATGTTGCAGAGGCGTGTCAACCAAGACAGCCCTACAACATCCAGAGCCTTCAGGAACTCGATGCAAATCCCATCCACCCCAGGGGCCCTGCAACCAAGGAGTTGTTTAACCACCCGGGTGCTCAGATCATACAACTGCAGATCTGATGATACGATTACAAAATCAATCGTTGACTTGAGGCCCGGGGTATCCTGGTGCCATGTGCACTTATGGACATTCTTATGTTCGAACATGTTGTTTATTATGGACAAACTGAGGTTTGCACAAAAGTCCAATAACAAAACACCATTCGGGTTCAGATTGGGCAGCCCATTTCTCCGTATCACAAAATAACTCACAAGTATGTACAGTTACATATTTATAGAAGTTTATTCTTCTTAATATAAAAAGGGAATTACAACTGGCAATACAAAGTGGTTAGTTTGGGATATTATTCATTACTCTGTTCTAAATTTACTGCAGTTGAACTTTAGTTTGTGTCCCAGTGGCAAGTGAGTCACATACTGGCACTTTAATTTATAGCCAACAGCCTTTGTTCTTTATGTTTTTAAATCAAATTTACGAGAAAATAAATCATTTCTCTTGTATTTTGATTAGAGAGAAAATTTACGATTGTGGGCCCATGGGATTTTCTGGTTTTTAAGTGGGCCGCAGCACTCCTGACTTTGCTAATGGCTAGAATACACAGATACTTTGAGGATCACTGATTTCTTTATTTTGTTCCTGTTGTTTATTCCTAGAATTTGTCGAGGTTGATGAGAGCAATGGTGATGGTTATAATTCCCAACAATCACCATTTTTTAAAAACATTTATGCTCACAGTACTTTTGACTTGTCTGTTCCCCACACCTGTAATTACATGTTTCTGCTGCCACTTCATGTTATTTGACAGGTGGAGGAATGATGCCATTGGGGCTGGCTATATTGTGCATCCCGCTCCTTTGCACTGGAGCTCTGGGTTTTGGGATTTTGCCAGGAGAGTCTCTGAGTCACCTGGAAATCACTGAGCAAGCACTGTTGAATGTGACTGTGCAGGTGTGCCGTGCCCTGGCCAAGACCGAGGGGACAGCCTTCACACTTCCTGTAAGAATTTTCATTATTGAAGTTAACTAAGCAAGCTTATTTAAGAATGTAAATATAATTTTCTTTGTGCATGTAGGCACAGCCTTTCACTGCACAGGGTGTTGCTACAGCCTGTGGTGCACCACAGTCTTCTAAGACTTTTGGTCTAGCCATTCAGGAAATCAAACTGATGAATGCAGGTGTGGACATCCGCCATGTCCTAGATGCCAGCTTTCACTTTGATGAGGAGATGTTTGTTCAAGGAAAGAAAATCATTATAGGGGGAATACAGGCTGTCAAAGCGAGCAATAAGCTAAAGAGTTATGAGGCAGCGAGGCAGAACCTGGGAGAAATTCTGCATCCTTTACAGGTATTTATCATCATTTATTGCTGTTTTAAAAATATTCAAAGATGGGTGAAATAATAACCCTGTTTTTTGTATCCACTTGGAGGATTTCTACAGTCACAGCAACTGGATAGAACTAGGAAAAAAAAGCCCAAACTCCAATCTGATCAAATCAGATGCCAGCATTGGTAACATAGCAGGTAAAGAGATGGTATGATGTGATGTCTGTGCTGACAAAAAAAAATATGATTACACAGATTACACCCTGAGAGGAAAAATTCCAACAATGAAATCATCATTTAAATGTCGATTTACATCTTCCAAGCTAAAAGCAGAGCGACATGTCGCAGCTGTAAAGACGACTGCAGAAACAATATCTTGGAGGATATCATCAGGGAAAAGATCTTGACATCTGGGTACTTTAGTCTGACGCCTATATTTGCAACTAAACCCAATGGTAAGAAATTCAGTTTTCTACAGAACCACCATTGTTTTCACACTATCATAAGAGGTTTCATATGTTTACCTGAGGTTTACCTGAAGCTTAATTTCAGAGTTCTACTTTCGGTCTCATTCAACTTCATACTTCTACTTCACTACATTTCAAAGGGCAGTTATAGTACTTCTTACTGCACACATTTATGTGACAGCTGAAGGCCCATTTTATATCAGCTCATCTGGCCAAAGGATCCTTGAGTTCATGCCATGATGATGCTTCTATGATCTGTCCGTCCACAGTTCACAAGAATCGCTACCACCACTAGCATTTAATCAAACTGATCACTTCACACTCAAATGTGCTCAAGGTCATACTGAGTTGATACATTTTGCTCCAAATGATAAATAAAGAGCTTCATGATATCTTAAATGATTTGATAGCTTGAAATTTAAATTTAAATTTTGTAACATATTTTACATAACACTTATTTCCTCTTAGGCAGTGATTATCATGATCTTATTGGTCGTGATGATGGAGGGAGGAGGATTCACATGAGTAATGTGGTAAATGGTCTCACATCTACAAAAGTAGATAAAGGAGAATGAAATGTTTGACTAGTTTTAATGTTTGACTATCAGGAGATCACTGATGGCAGGACTGTGAAGAGAAAACGCCACTTCCCAAGAAAAAAGTCCCCAGAAAAACGTGATTAATTGGAGCAAAGAAAGCCGTTGAAATAAATAATAAACTTGTTGATTTAAATAAGAGAGGTTCTGTTTGGGGAAAGGAAAATGCTTCATCCTAGTCTGAACCTCATTATGTTATTATGCTAAACATGGTGGTGCAGGCCCATTTTGATATTTCTGCACCTGGGTAGCTCATCATCAATGACTCAACAATGAATCCTGAATTATATCAGCACATTCCCAACTGCACTCAGTTTGTAAAGAGTCAAAAAGCAGTATTTAAAAGAGCTTGATTTTAACTGGTAGATGTGAATGGATCATAATGATTGCTATATCTCACTGAAAGCAGGCATCATGTGGTCTTCTGAGCACTTTGAGATTATGTGAGATTTTGAAAGTAAGACTTTTCCAAGGACTACAGAAACGCTACTTTTACGAGTGATAAATGAACATTCCTGTGCAGTAAAAAAAAAAAATAATAATTAATGTGCCTTAAATGGTTAATGGTCATTATGTTGCTTAACCTAAAATGAAAAAATGCTATTAAGTGACCTAAAATGCACAACCTTTAAAACATGTCATTGAAAGACTTTTTTGCAATTGTACAATATTTCCAAAATTAGAAACATCCTTTCTCAGAGTGATGCTGAAAAGCTAATTCATGCATTTATTACTTCTAGGCTGGATTATTGTAATTCATTATAATCAGGCTGTCCTAAAAGCTCCCTGAAAAGCCTTCAGCTGATCCAAAATACTGCAGCTAGAGTACTGACAGGGACAAGAAAGAGAGAGCATATTTCTCCCATATTGGCTTCTCTTGATTGGCTCCCTCTTAAATCCAGAATATAATTTAAAATACTTCTTCTCACATTCAAAGTCTTGAATAATCAGGCCCCATCTTATCTTAAAGACATCATAGTACCAATAGAGCACTTTGCTCTCAGACTGCTGGCTTACTTGTGGTAGAATATGAGGCAGAGCCTTCAGCTTTCAGGCCCCTCTTCTGTGGAACCAGCTCCCAGTTTGGATTTGGGAGACAGACACCCTCTCTGTTTTTTGGACTTTTGAGTTTTCTCTGTTTTATTGTAGGGTCTTTAACCTTAAATCTAAAGCACCTCTAGGTGACTGTTGTTTGTTTGGTGCTATATCAATAAAATTGAATTGAATTAATTTAATTGAAACTGAAAATCCCAGTGCTAGTGAAACACAGCCGGCGTAACTTTAAAACAGTTTGTAGATTCAAAATAGAGCAGAAAGTCACAAGCAGCCACTCCTCCTCTTATGGACAAAAGGAGAATTATTCATCCTGGCCTTCAGTTGTTGTTTAGCATTTATCACACTGAGTCAGCATACTGCAGATCCAACTGACACACAGTTTACTGTGTGTTCTCAAAGGATTTTTTTTTTTTTTTTAATTTCACATTTTCTCTTTCTGCAAGCTTTCCTAGCCCTGCGCCAGGCTGGCGACCTTATACAGGGTGTACCCTGCCTCTCACTCTATGACAGCTGGGATAGGCTCCACCCCCCACCCCACCCCACCCCCACCCCTGAACAGGATAAGGGGAAGAGAATGAAAGAAAAAAGAATGATTTCAACAATATCTGTTTTTCCACTGTCACATGGATAATGAATTCCTCTAACTTTCCAGACATTTCCATACTGCGGAAAGACCATTTCATTAAAAATGAATTATTAATTATTATTATTATTATTATTAACATCTCTATGGCTTCAGATGAGCTTCAGTCTGTCTCTGTCCCTCCACAATTCGCAGGCTTTGCTAATCACCTACTGGGTTTTCACTCAAGTTGTGCTCAGGGTCACTTTTTGTCTCGGACAGTGAAAGAAGTCCATGTGGAGAGTGTGAGGGGTGTGGATTCAGAGGCAGGTAGACAGCAAATAACTAAGGCAAGCATTTATTGTGGCTCAGAACAAGAACAAACAAGGAGAGTAACAAAACTAAGGAAACCTAAACTGGGGAAAGATAATCTAGAGCGCTAGAAACACGGACAAAGGCGGGACCCAACAATACCACATATGACAACAAGACTGACAACCGACGAGGGGAAGATTGAGAGGGATAATGAGGGAACAGACAAAAGGTGGGGAGCACAGCTAAACGTAATCACAGAATCAAGACAAGGAAGTAAAACTAACCACAACACACACAGAAAGGGAGACTAAAAAATTAAAACCTCACACCAGACAATGTGACAAACACACTGAGGACAAGAGATACAAGATTTTCCACATAACAGGAAGGAACATGAAGGGACAAAATACAGGGAGTAGCAAACTACAAAAACATGAGGCAAAAGGATAACTCACAAAATATGATTACACAAACCAAGAAACACTCTTTGTGAGCTACCTTGATTTCTCAGTGGATTAGGTAGTGGAATACCACCAAGCAGTGACAAAAAAAATTTATAACTGTCTTCACACATTACAATAACCTATCAATAATGACAGATCATGACCCAGGTGAGTTAAAGCATCACTGATGTTCTGGTTCGTCCTTCCAGTAAGATGGATTGAACCATTTAGCAGCTGAATATTTAATTCACTGATCCAAAGAAGAACACAATGACCCATGGGAAACCTGATGCTATCAAACAGGAAAGAGTTATGTATAAGTATTAATCACTGTTCTCTTATAATATTTGCTGAACAGGAAAATGCAGCCATGGAGGCATACTGGATCAAACAAGTAAGATTGAGCCTAAAGGTGGGATCAACAAAGATTCACTCACTGCCAGCCATGGACATCTCCACTTTCAAGCAGCAAACATGGCAATAGCTGCAAGCAGTGAGCTTCTCGAGGACATTCGAGGGGCCGCCGGTGACAGACCATTCTTACAGTATGAAAGCTCTTCTGCTCTCTTCCTTTCAGTTTGCAGTCTTGAGGTGCTGTGCACAAGTTCTACTTTATCATTCATCTCTCTACATCCCCCAGGATGATGGGTCTCTTCAAAGGATCCAGCAAGGCACTTTATTTTGTCATCGACACCACAAACAGCATGCGAGATGACATTGAAACAGTGAGAAATGTCACTTCCACTATAATCAGCAGGGAAGTGGGAACAGACAAAGAGCCCTCACTGTACATTCTTGTACCATTTAATGATCCAGGTAGGATCTTTGGAATGCCACAATATTCTGTCCTGAAAATCTCCTTGTTCTGTCTGATTCATAAATTGAAGATGGACAGTAATAAGATACATTTTTATTCTTCAAACAGACTTCGGGCCACTGACAAAGACCACAAGCTCAACGGTTTTCAAGAATGCGATTAGTTCTCTAACAGCCTCCGGTGGAGGGGATGCACCAGAGCTGAGTCTCTCATGGCTTCAGGTGAAGTGATTTGTGTTCAGTAATTTTGCTTGTATACTCAGTTTTAACTAAAACGATTGTTGTCATTAATTTCTCTCTTCCTCATACAGCTGGCTTTAAGCACGGCTCCTTCAAATTCTGAGATCTTCCTCTTCACGGATGCAGCAGCTAAAGACAAACACCTAAAGAACACAGTGATTGCACTCATAGAGAGGACCCAGTCAGTGGTTAGTAGTAGTCTGCATCCAGAGTATGAAGCATCCAGCATTAATAATTAGACATTTCTCAATTTCTTTAAATATTGTTAAAATGTCATTTGAATTTCTTTAAATGAGTCTCATGTGACTCCCTTTTCAGATGTTGTTGGTATAATCTTGACTCTCACATGAAGATGTGCACATGTCTAATTTATTGTAGCTACACAGACTATTTAAATTACATATACATCTGTAACACACGTCTGAGCCTGCCATGGACTGTAACTGGATGAGAAAGAAGAAGAAACTGCAATAGCTGAACTTATCTGTTTGCTGTTTAACTAACTGTTTAATAGTTTCGAGCAATTTAAAGAAATAAAATTATTTCATTTTCTGGCTCAAAATACAACTCAGACAGCGCCTTGAGACTTCATTTCTTTATGTGAAGTAAAGGAATAATAGTACTGTATATTGTCGTTTTAATTCTTAATATTTCACAAAACCTTCAGATTTGATTACGTTTGTTTTCCTCTTCTCAGGTAAACTTCTTGATAACCGACACAACACCAATCAATCGTCGGAGGCGGCGTGCTCAGCAAAAGTCCAATAGGATAGCAGAATCGGATGCTCAACTGTACAGAGAGCTGGCTCAGGCCTCAGGAGGACAAGCTATCGAAGTCACAAAGAGTGAACTTCCTCAGGCCACAGCCATTGTAATAGATTCCTCCAGGTCCTCTCTGGTAATGTTACAAAAATCTCACTGCTGGTTGGTTTTATCAGTTTAAAGACTTTCAGTCCTTAATGTAATCTCTTACTGCAATATTCCAGGTGACCCTTCTTCAGACAAGCAGGAGCCCAGGAAGGGCTGACACCTTCAGTTTTATAGTTGATGATTCGGTAACAAACCCTGCAGTTTACATCACTGGGAAATCCATCAGTTTTACTCTCATCAGCCCGACAGGTATGCCTTTTCTGATGGATTTATATTTTATATATATATATATATATATATATATAAAACATATACATACACACACACACAAACATACATACTGTCCCCTACATCCTGTTTACAACACAGGCAAATTTTTCTAATCGATTTAGGTAACAAAGCAGTGTTTATCACATGATAAATGCTGCTTTGTACCTGTAAAGTTCTTCTTTTTTTTTAATGTTCAAAATGCTGAATGTAGCAACCCTAATTTTTGCTGTTAAAGATTATCAATACCTCAGCTAGTCTCTGTTTTCTCTCTGTATTCTCAAAGGTGAATCTCAGCAGAGCAGTGACACAACAGGGTCACTGATCACTGCATCCCAGTCTGTGGGAAACTTCTGGTCCCTGCAGCTAAAAAAGCAAGTTGGAACATGGAACATGAGAATGGTGTCAAGTAACCCTTACACTCTGAAGGTCATAGGTGAGACTCATTTGGGGCTTTTGTCTCTTACCTGAGTTTGAATAAACTAAACTTCTCATTATAACGCAGCTTTCCACCCTATCACTAGCGATTACAATTTATAACAAAAAAAAATATGACCTCACAGTACTGACTTCACATGTTTCTTTTTAAGACATAATAATAAATATGAAAGACACTCGCCCAGTTAATATATTTTTAGAGTTTGCTTGTATTTGATGGATGGAATTAAGAGTAGACAAAAAAAGCAGAGACAGACAAAGTAAGGGGAATGCAATGAAAGAAATGGCCTGGGGGTCCACTTGAACCCTGACCCCTGCAGCATCTTCTGTGTATCTAACATCTGGATTAAGGAGACTGTGCGCTTACAGACAGCACTGTTATAATTATTTTAAATGTTACTGGTCATAGTCACTGCTGTAGCCCTGTGTAAAACTGTAACACAACCTGACTAGCTGCTTTAAGCTGTGTATTTGTGAAGACCACACAAGCTTACTAAAAACAATAGCTGGTTAGTACTGCTGGGATGAAATATTTTCACAAGCTAAAATGATCCAACAAAAGTTTATCCAAACTTGTGTATGTTGCTCCCAGTTGAGTGGAGCATGAAGGGACACTGGTGTTGGCCATGTTAATGTCCGTTAAAATTCATCATATGTTGGTTTAGGATATTTTGAGAGGGTGACATTAAGGCAAAATGTCCTTCTGCAAGTACAAAAAATATTTCCTTAGTAATGCAAGTCTTTGTGCAGCCAGCCTGTGGGCTAATTTCATTGTTGTAATGGCTAAATGACTCAAAAATTCACCGGCTAAGAGGAGCGGGAACTGAAGTGAAAACAAGAAAAAGCATGTCGGAGAAAAACACCAAATTTCATAATTTTATTCTTGAATCTATTCACTTCTTTTTAAATTGCATTCTTCTGTTTTTTTTTTAATATCAAATCATTTATTTATTTATTTAATAATTTAATCAAATTTTTAAGTTTTAATGCAAAACCTTTTTTAAAAAAAATAAAATAAAGTTTTCTACTGAGCATTCGATGTTATTTCCACAAAGCCATTTCCTATTTGAACTACTTATTTATGGATTGACAGCTCATTTTGATTTTTTAAAATAAATTATTTTATGTAGAAAAATTATTGTAGGGTCTTTACCTATAATACACCTTGAGGCGACTGTTTGTTGTGATTTGGCGCTATATAAATAAAACTGGATTGAATTGAAATATGTATGATTTATTTATTAGTAAAATAATCTCTGAATGTTTGATGAACAATTTAATTAACAATTCAAGAAATGCTTTATTTGCCACTGCCACGGCTCTCCTGGTCCTCCAAACATTTCTCTTCTCCCCATAATTTTTTTTCAGGTCAGAGTCCCATTGACTTTGTCTTCAACTTTGTGAAGACATCACAGGGCCCTATCTCAGGATTTGATGCTCTGCAGACACGTCCCAGCACTGGTAAAGGAACTTGTTAAGATTTGATTATCTTCTGATGTGGCATAACATTAAATCATCAGACATAACAAACTGAATTTTTCCTTGAAAGGTGTCAATGCTAGCCTGTTGATGTCCTTAACGGGGAGTAACACTGCCAGGGTGACAGAAGTCACTCTGGTTGGATCGTCAGGGTCGGAGGTGATTGCAGGAGTTGTGGTGCCACAGGAGAGTGGAAGCTTCTTAGTTCAGGTTGACAAGTTGCCATCAGAGGCGTTTGTGGTGCAAGTGAAGGGACAAGATGATAGTTACACCCCCAAGGCTTCATCAATAGTCTTCCAAAGACAATCACCAATCAGTTTTAGAGGATCGAATCTGACGATTAATGTGAGCAACAACCCCAGACATGTTTTGTGACACAAAAACATCACATCAAACATGGAAAGATATGCAGCAGCTCTACAGATATATTCTCTTTTTATTTAGGCTGATTCAGGGAGCATCATAGAACCCGGGAAGCCATTTTCTGTGCCCTTCACACTGGTAACCAATGGAACAGGTGGGAACTTCACAATCAGAGCCACCAACAGCAGAGGCTTCGATTTAACGTCTCCAACCAGTATCTTCCTGGAGACTGGAAAAACTGCTAATGGCACAGTGACCCTCTCAGTACCTCTAAATACCCCATCTGGTACTGACTTCACCTTGACCATTGACACCGAGGCTCCTGAGAGTGCAGACAGTAACTATGTTGTGTTACGATTCTCCGTTCTTAACACGGTAATACTAGAATTCTATTTTTTTGCTTAAAGTTGGAAAATTATTAATTTGGTAATTACTGTAAGGAAAATAGTAATTTATTTTTGAGAAGATGAAACTTTATTCTTCCTTGTTTGTTCAAATATAAGCTTGACTTCCTGTGCACAGACTAAAATTAACACAAACTAAATTTAGGTTATGTTAATAATAAGTGATAAAACATAATTTCCTTGCTTGTTGCTGACTTCATACACTTTTTTTTTTTTTTTTTTAAACCCTCATAGGTGACTGATTTCACTCCACCAGCCTGTGAGCTGCTCAGGTTGCAGTCCAGCTGTTCTGTTAACTGCAGCTTGCAGATGTGGGAGCTCTCTGTCCGGGTGAAGGATGAGGCTGGCGGGACGGGCGTCGAACGTGTCAGCCTCAGGCAGGGCAACGGGACTTTGAACACCAGCCTGGATCCAGGCAATGAGAACATAACACTGGTGTCCTATACTGCATCCTGCTGTGTACCTGACATAGAGATACTGGTTGTGGATCGTGTGGGTAATGTAGGCACCTGCTCCTACAGTGGGCAGAAAGGACTGAAATCTGCCATCTCTGAATTCACTCAGCATCCCTTACTCTGTTTAAGCATCATGTTGCTAGGACTTCACAATCTGATAAAAATAAGCATTGAATGACCCTATGTCAGTGTGGTATAGCTACAAGTTATACATGCTATCTATTTGAACTACTATTATTATGTAAGCTACGGTGATATGTAAGCATCTTTTTGTGATATAATACAGTGCTGTGCAAAACCTGAGCTACCTGGAGCCAGACTTTTTTAAGGCGTCTTGAGCTATAGTTCTCCAGGCTTAATTTTTTGTTCACGTTTCTTTACCTGAATCTCCAAAAATACCAATGATAACAGAGTTTGACAGGCATAAAACAGGATTTTTGCACAAACGAGGTGATACCCGAAGTGCATTTAGATAAAAACGGGGCATATCCCAACATGTGCAATGTGTCCTTAAGAAATTAAAGACGGGAGATAGAAAAGGCTGAGGTATGCCAGATAACACAAGAACTGGGCTGAAAATCAGCAGTATGAGGTCTGATGGGATGATGAGTGAATTTTCCTTTGAAATTATAATATTATATAAATGACCAAAATTAAAGTAATAAAGGAAAAACAAACTCTTGTAATGGGAAGTGAAATCGATGCTGTCAGTTGGACTGCTCATCTCCAGTTTGCACACATGCGCCGTTCGGGAGAGTTACACCTGCTTGCTTTGTAAATCCTTCCACATCTGAACATCTGGAGGTGGAAATAAACTGGGAAATGTTCCAAAAAGAAATGAATGAGTCAAGCAGTTTAAAAAACAAACACTTTTTATTGTAGTCATAATGTTTCTAATGTATAACCTTTACACAATTTTGCTACATTTTCTTCTCCTGTTTCCTTTATCACTATTTACATGTTGAAACGCTTTCTGAGCATTATTTAAATAAACTGGTCATTTATGACACAGGGGGGTTGAAATGTCTGTCTGTTTGGTGTTTGTCTTTTTTGGTTATGGGTGAGTGTTTAATGATGGTGGAAGCATGTTTATTACTACAGCCCTATTCCAAGCCGGCCCCGACACTCTCACACCACTCCTGCATTTTCTTACTATCCACCCTGGACATGGAATAATTTAAACATGCCTCCATCTGTTGGTGAATTTTAAAGCATAATAATGAATGCAGTGAAAGAGGACTTGTGGATGTTTTACTTAAATGTTTTAATGTATTTTGTTATGGGTGATTTATACTTTATGTTGTATTTGTAGTATTTTTGAAATATTTTGGGTTTGTATGGCTGTCATCTTGGCCAGATCTCTCCTGTAAAAGAAACTGTGATCTCAGTGGGACTTCCAGGTAAAATAAAGGGAATGACACTGAAAAAATCCAGTTTGTCAAAATTTGGGGTTATCATCTCAAAAGCTTGACTTGAGTCGTAAAATAAATTTCAAATTATTTTCTTAGAAATTTGAGTAAGCAAGTCAAAATTTTGAGATAATAACCCAAACTGTTTGACTAACTGATGGCATTTTTTTTTTAAATTGGTGTCAGACTCAAGCTTCCATGGGAAAAGTATGACAAATGGTGGTTTTAATTTCTGAATGCAGACACATTTTCTGGGAGCTGATGATGTATTTGATGGGGAAATGTCCTCTGATGTATGAGACCCTCCAAAGCGACCAGTGTGACTCCACATGCAGTGAGAGGGTGTGGGGGCAGATTTGAAACAGGCTTGTTAATTTGGGGCGAAACACATTACCCAAACTAAGAGATTCAGGCAGTACGTCTTGCTCTTGCAGTTTTCTATATTTGCCATTTTTTTCTATGAACACTTTACTTCAATCCTTTAACCCAACTTACACAGTCAAACTTACGGCACTATCATTCAAGCCTCATCTCCCTCTTTTTTGTAAAATTGTGACTACACTGTAAAATTGTAGAATTAAATGTAAGGCGAAGATAAGGATTATATAGACTCAAACACTGAACAGGTATGGATGTAATTTGCTCAAATCTGTCGAACAGTCGTGTGTCCACATTCACCGAGCATTCAGAAGATTCCTTGTCAGTAAATTTAGACCAGTTTATCAGAACATGTTTACATACACATCAGGCAGTGCCATTGGTGTACTGGGAAAGCTTATTCTCCAAGTCACAGATTCTCTTCTCCTGAGACAACACTGTGGCCTTCAGATTCTGAATCTCTTCCAGCAACCTCTCAAGGAGCTCAGGCTGGAAAGGATAAGAGGAGAGACAAGTGTGGAGAAGGAAAAAAGGGAAAGAATAAGAAAGGAAAAAAAGATTGGGATAAGACGGTGAAATTAAGGATAAAGTTCAAAGAATAGGTCAAGGACGGTGAACGACTGAAGGAAATCAATGAAAACAGGTGGAAGCTATGAAAAAAAAAGGTTGTGGGCAGGTGGAAATACAAGAGGAAAAAAGCAGAAAATGGTTAAAAAACAGAGTCAGATTTTTTTAGAAGTAATAGCACAGTCAGATTAATGGATGCAAAGCTAAAGAAATTATTGAAATGTGCAACATGTAGCTATAAAAGATCAATGCATTAAATGCAGCAGCTCTGAAGCAAAACCAGGCTTTGGGAGCCCATAATGTGAATGCAGATTAGTAGGAATATTATGCTGCTAATTAATGCTGAAAAGTAGTTCACACACAGGATGTGCACTAAGTGAGCTTACCGGCAAGCTGTTGGTGTCCAAAGTGGACATGCTGCGTCGGGTGGTGGGTCTGGAGTCCAGCACGTTCTTCTTCACCACTTTGAGCTCTCGGCTCTTCGGCGGCACGTAGCCCTGCCTCATGGACACCAGGATGGGATCTTCATCTCGGCCATCCAGCCACTCCTCAGGTTCCATGGCAGGCTCAGGCCCTGCTGTGTCTGGGTACAGGTCATCCTGAAAGAGGTCCGACTGTGCAAGAGGAAAGGAGAGGGGGACAACAGAGACATTTGTGTAAAGTAACAAGACCCATCAGCGATGGGGAAATTCACCTGTGAGTAATGAAAATATAAACTAAATGTAGAAGTCTGGATAACATTACAGCCCCATTTCATAATAGAAAACCCTTCAGCAGACACCTTATTACCTTCTGCAAAACTATTTTGCCCCTAATTTGAAGGCTTTGCCCTAAACCTTTATCCAAATACTTTTAATCACGCTTGGATTAAGATATAATACATGTTCCAGCAAAAATATGTTTTCAGTATTAACAATACTCATCAAATGAAATCAGTTTTAAACATGCTGTAAGAGATTTTCTGTGATTATCTTTAACATTTCTACAAATACTTTTTGGTAACCACATGCTAGAACAGACAAAGAATTTTCAAGGAAAACAAATTAGTACAAACTGTACTCTTGTACATGGGTGTATACTACATAATGTCTATTTATCTATTTAATCTATAACAATAACCCAGGTATAATGCATACTTCACATCATATACTCGTGCCTGTACAGGGATATTACTACTTAATGCACCCATACTACATCTGCTGAGATCAATGCATTATGTGTAACATCACTATAATCATAATGCAGCCATGTTCTTTACATTTGAGCAATAGTGCTGAGCAGTAGGTATGGCTTTAATATTGCTCAATGATGAGTCATAGTCTGTACTATTTATGGCCATGAGTCATCCCTGACCAACGTGTTAGCCAAAGATCAGCCAATCAGAAGTTGGCATCACAAGCGAATCAGTAAGACTGCAGCCTGTAAACAGACTGGCTCTTCACCTTGGAATTTGGGATTCCCCAGTTTCTCACTATCTAGCTACTGCCAGCTGTTCAGTGAGCTAGGTCAGTTGCTAGCTATGGGGAATCCCCACTTTCTCCATTTCAGCCAATCACACATCACAATATGATCACATGATTAAGCTAAGCCAATCAGACATGAGAAAGAAGCTGCATATCATTAATCTATAGTATAGCATAAGCAGCCTGAAATCAGGCATCATAATCTATAGATCCTGTTTGATTGTTTTGTATTTCTGTCTCTATAAAGTATATGATTGATAGCTTCAAAATAAAGTGAAAGGAACTAAACTTGTACTTGAATGAAGTACTTTTATAAATGCCATCTTGCACCATTGTCAAAGTCAAGCTTAGCAGAGCATGGAGACCATGTTTGATGGGTGAGTAGGGCTTACTTTCCTGGGCACCGTCATTGTGATGGGCTCACATTTCTTGTCAAGCAGCTTGTATAACCTGAGAAGATGAGAAAAGAGGACGGAGAAAAGTTAATGTCAGAGATGTTCAAGGAGGAGCTGAGGTGGAGGTGGGTTGCACAGAGGTTTGCAGAGGCATCAGCAGGCTGCAGCAGCTTAAAGTAGTTCACTCTATGTGAGCTTGGCCTGTAGGATGCACAAAAGGGTATCAGCTGAGCCACCAGCTGATGTGGGATGATGTTGCTATCAACTATTACCAGTGGCCTGTCTGAGTGAATACCTGAGCTGCTCAAATTAAACTTTATAGTAAATTGACCTTTATAGTGCTTTTCTAGTCTAAGAACCTTTACTACTACTACTACTACTACAAGCCCCAGTCACCCAATCACACACACACACACACACATTTTTTTCTATACCTAAGTGCCTTTTCTAATATTCACACTCACACACCAGTGGATGCATTCACAACACAGGGTTTAGCATCTTGCCCAAGGATACTTAAACATGTAGACTGGATTAATAAACACTGCTAAGTTACACTCAAGTTAAACTTATTGCAAGATCAGGATCTTACCTGGCAATCTCACATTTGCTGACATCAACACCTCTTTTGGGCATGAAGCCCATCCCTCTCTGGGGCTCCTTACTGCTGAAGGTGTTGAGGTAGTGAACATACGGTGGTTCCTCTGTGATCTCAAAATAACGGACACTGCTGTCCCCCTACATACACACAAACACAGAAAACACATTAAAACATAAATCAAGAAACAGGTGAGACGTTAAAACATTACTAAAAACATCTACAATTAAATGAAAAAATCCATTAAAAAATGTCTCTGTACCTTTCCACAGAGGTAGACCATATTTGCATCTGCATCATAATAAGGTAACAATACTCCATTACTTGTGTCCAACTCCAAAAGTGCAATAGGCTCCTCAAAATTTGTCTGTGGAGAATTAAAAACGGTGAAGAAAACCTACATTTTTCTGTGTATACATATTTTTACACCTTCTGTTATGCAGCTTACATCACAACAGTGTGTGAAATGTAATTGTTTGTTACCGGGTCCCAGAGGCCGAGCTCTCTCTGACTCATCCTGGTGAATCCTGTGGTGAAGATGTTTCCATCTCTGGTGAAGATGGCCCTCATTGGCCTGATCCCCTCATGTGGAGCCAGACGTTCCTGTTGGTCAGCAGAGGAACGGACATTAGTAAATACATGTATTTAAAAGCTAAAAATTCCAAGTGAAATCATTATTGTCTGTCTCTGTGAACTGTCTGTCCTTGTTTAATGAAGGTTTGTGTCTCACTGTGTCCTGAAGTCATGCAATTCTAGTGGGCTAAAATTATTCTTGAAAACGTTTATGCCAGAAGGCATAAAAATATATTGACCAAAATATTTTTACTATGATAATTGGACAACATGAACAGAAAAAAAATTTGTATATTATAATTCTAACCATCCATCCTTTCATTCTCTTCCGCTTATCCTGTTCAGGGGTGTGAGGGTGCTGGAGCCTATCCCAGCTCCTATAGGGCAGTGGTTCTCAAATCCAGGCCTCGTGGCCCGGTGTCCTGCAGATTTTAGATGTGTCTCTGATCCAACACACCTGAATGAAATGTCTGAATTACCTCCTCAGTATGCACTCAAGTTCTCCAGAGTCCTGCTAATGACTTCTATGTTTGATTCAGGTGTGTTGGCTCAGCGACACATCTAAAATCTGCAGGACACCGGGCCACGAGGCCTGGATTTGAGAACCACTGCTATAGGGTGAGAGGCAGCCTGTTGCAGGGCCAACACAGAGAGACAGACAGACAACCATTCATACCTATGGGCAATTTAGAATGACCAATTAATCTAACCCCAGTAACTGCATCTCTTTGGGCTGTGGGAGGAAACCCACGCAGGCACAGGGAGAATATGCAAACTCCACACAGCGAGAGGCCCGGGAATCGAACCTAGACCTTCTAGATGTCATTCTAGCTGTGAGGCAACAGTGCTAACCACCACGCTACCGTGCTGCCATAGTATAAATCTAAATAAATTAAAAAAATAAAAACATTTTCACAGATCTTTTATGTGACTTTATACTATGAGACCAGGGTTATTATAGTTAACGAAAACGAACGAAATAACGAAAACTGAAATTGAAAAAACATTGTCGTTAACTGAAATAAATAAAAACTAAAATTAAAAGGAAGAAACGACAACTAACTAAAACTGAATTGTGAGTTTACAAAACTAACTAAAACTAACTGAAATTATAGATATTGTTATTTTTTCAAAAGTCTTGTGGATTGATATGAAATCATTTTTTTCTCTCTCCGAGTTTAAGCTCGGAACGCCGTCGGGCAAATGGGTGCGCATGTGCGTGCGTGCGCACACCGCGCTGCTCCTCAGAGAGTCCCATGTGGTGTTTTTTTTTTTTTTTTTTTTTACTATGATAGCACAGATAGCAGCGAGTGTCTTGTTGTGGATGATGTTGTGGATGATGTACGGAACACTTCTTAGTCAGGAAAAAAAACACCAACATCAAAGTAGACCTGAGAAGCGCACACAAGGCAGCTACGGAAACCGCTCTCATCCTACAAGGCAACCCGGCCTCCACCTCCAGAGAAACGTGACTACTCGTCGGGTCAACGCAGCCCACAACGTTGTGTTTAGTCCTTTTGCGTTTCCGGCTACTTTATCAGTCAGATAATAACAATCAGGACTAATAATCAAAGCATCAATATAAGGACTCACAAATGTCAGCAAATTCCGGGAGGGAGCTGCTGAAACTATGGGAATGGACGTGAAGGAATGAAGAAAGTGAAAAAACAGGGACAAATATGTTTGCACCCTAAAAACTGAGCACAAAGAGCAAGGACCAAAAAAAACCCCCCAGCACACAACCACAAGGTAATTAACACACGCAATCCAGCTATACATGCATAAATGCGGACATGAGGTCGGACACTTCCGTAGGCTACATAGGCCGCAAAGACCCTGCAAGTCTAATCAGCGAGCATCTAACCAAGCTAGCTCCAAAACAGAAGCAGCATCAGGTGGAGAGAACATCAGGATGCAGCTGGATTTGAGCTTTGACTCCTTCAAGGAGTTTGTTTTTGTCAAACACCACATGTAGCTGTTGTTAATCTGCTGCCCTGAGGCTGAACTTTATTGGGAGTTTATTGTAGAATTTATCGAGTTTTGGAGTTCATATTGTTAGCAGTTTCTCCCTGTTGATGTTCATGTGTGTCCTTAATATTACACACATTTAGCATGTAGTTCTGCTGTCTGTGAACAGTTGGTTGCTGAATTTATTTCTTTAAAGGGTATCTTTAAAGCGTACCTGATTAAGTATGAAAATACTAAAACTAATACTGAAACTAACTAAAACTAAGCATAAAACCAAAAATAAAAACTAATAAAAACGAGCAAAACCACTCTGAAAACTAATTAAAACTAACTGAATTAGAGAAAAAAAAGTAAAAACTAACTAAAACTAAACTATAATGTAAAATCCAAAACTATTATAACCCTGTATGAGACATATACATTGCTGTGAAAAAGTATTTGCCTCCTTCCTGATTGTCACGCTTGCATGTTTCAGATCATCAAACAAATTTTAATATTAGACAAAGATAACCCGAGAGAATACAAAACAGGCTAAAAGCTCTCAAAAAGCAACACATCATGCCACGATCTAAAGAAACTCAACAACAGATGAGAAACAAATTCACTGACGTCTATCAGGCTTTGGGACTCCCGCGAACCACAGTGAGAGCCATTATCCATAAATGGAGAAATCTTTGATAATCTGAAACATGCAAGTGTGACAAATATGCCAAAAAAATAATAAATCAGGAAGGGGGCAAATACCATTTCACAGCAGCACTGTATGCATTAGTATTTTCTACTCACTCACCGCCACCACTTCTCTCTTGCGGGGGTCACAGACACGCAGACGTCGGTCCTTACAGGTGGTACAAAACAAGCTGCCGTTTCGGTTCCAACTGACACTGTAGATGAGATCTGGGTGGTCGTCCATGGAGATGAGGGGTTCACCTGTCCCCACGTTCCAGATAATTATCAGGTTATCACTGCCTGGAGGATGATGGAGTCGAAAGAAAAGAAAGACATCTTATTTAAAATCCCGCTCATGACTGTTTTGTTCTAATTTACCGCCACACAGGTTCAAACTGTGAAAGAAAACATTAGAGGACGTTGGAGGTTTGTGTGTTGCTGTGTGTTGCTGTGTCCTGCCTGCAGTGAGTAGTATGTTGCGTGCGGTGGGGTGCCAGCTGACGATGCCAACTCGTTTGGAGTGTCCCTCCAAGACTACCACTGGGTCCGACAGGGGGCGGGTCAAAGCGTGATCTGGAATCTGCCACACCTGGAAAGGACAAGGACACCAATGTGATGAGTTGTCCAAAAACCTTATTAAAAATCACTGAGAATTTGGCCTTTCTGGATCAATGTGACCCCACAATTTCTGTAAGTGCATACACACAGGCAATAAAATCCTCAGCATTATGTCACAGTGCATGAAAATTTTCATGCAAAAAAGTGTAGATGATCACATTAATGGAGTGATTAAATTTCTGCTTGTATCTCAAGAAAAAGATAAAGAAAGATAAAAACATGCTGCAGTAGCGAATCAGTAACAGATCTGCTGGTATTACTTGTAATACTCTGCTTTGTTTCTTTTCTTTATACGACTTTTACTCACACATCAGAGTTTTATTTTTCCTTTGAACCTTGCACACTGCCACAGATTTATTGTGCAGCTCTAATGGAGGTTGACTGTTACTACAGAGATATAATAATGTCGCCTCATAACTGAGGTGACAATCCACTAATAAAGTCCACACCTGTGTGCAGCTCCAGCACACTGAATATTATACACCATTGTTTTTAGCAGCCCCACGTTGAAGTGAATGCAGATAACCTCCAAAAAGCTAAACCGTTGCCAGACTATATCTGATGGTAGATATATTGACTCATATCTTTTTTCATGTGGACTATTTAACCACACTTAACCAAAGCCTGCCCAAACATAACTGATCATTACTACTACTAGAACTAGAAACAGAACCTTCAGAAAAGGTTCCTGTACCGAAGATCTCTCACTTGGTGACGAAGTGCAGGTACAATATTGAGTGAGTGGCTGTTTAAACCATAATTACATTTCCAGAAACAACACATAAGATATAATTTTATCATGCTCAAAAGTGGCTGAAACTCTTACCACTGGGCTACCGAGTCACAAAACTTAAATTCTCCAGTCATCTATGCTTTATTTTAAAAGTATTATTTCACATCGGGACATGAGCAGTCACTATTTTATTAACTCTGTTTTATACACTTCCCAGAGAGAACACAGGTCCATACCACAACACATCAGGCATTATTCTCAGCGTACATTCAGTCTGCTGTCAGAATGCACAGCTGTTGATTCTTCATCCACATATGTTCAAGAAGTCACACACAAACACAGACTCACACTCACGCACGCATAAACACGCTCTAACGAGCCTCAGCGATGACACAATGATGAGTCTCTGTGAACTTAACAGACTGACATCACAGTTCACAGCAGCTGCACACGTCTGTCTGCGTGCTGGACACAAGCAAAGGGCGTACATGAAGTCATAGAGGCAAACACACAGCACTCAAACAGCATCCAAGCAGCTGCTGCCACAAGAGAAGCCCACACTCAATCACTCGATCGCACAAAAATCCCTGCAATGTCACTATGAACAAGTGGGCGACTTTGGCCTCGGTGACAACTGTGCTGATGCACACATGCTGAGACGTGCTGTGATTATACAATCCAGAAAATGGTGTAAAGGGCACATGTATCACTATTATACAGGAGATCTCCTGGACTTCACAGAGTCCCGGCAAACCTGTGACTGTATTGTTCAAATTATAGTATTTTATTAAAGGCTGCAGTCAGATGAGGCTAAACACAATCTGAGTGGTTATTAATAAACACTGTCATCTCATTAGTTACTTTCTTTGTTTATTTAAATCTTCGTGCAGTAGATTTGAGCTGAAACATGTGGCTAAATGATTTATGGGTCAAAAAGCTTCTGCAGCTATTTACATAAACAATTTGCTGCCAAATTAGAAATCAAAAACTGAATGCTCTTATTCCTTCAGTAAGAGGTTTTTCTCAGATTTATGTAGCTGAAATGGGAATGCATTTGTTTTTTATTGCTGACTGGACAAAACAGGACATCAGAAGAGGTCACCTTGAGCTCAGGGAATCTGTGATGAACAGCTCAAACAACTTATCAATAATTTCCACATCAATGACCAAAAATAATTCCTAGCTGCAGTCCAAATCAGGATCACCCCAAAATTACCCGCTGCGTTGTCACAGTTTTGTGACACATTTGCCCTTCTTGTGTCAGTGGAGCAACTCATCACACAGTTACATCCTGAACACTAAACCTGGTTCTCATCTCCTGCTTTTGGAGAGCTTGTGTTCTTTACATCACTGTAAGTCATCACTGACTTTTTCTAGTATAGATTTCTCCAGGAAAAAAAAGAAAAAGTGATATGCCCTTATAGGATAGGTTATCAGTTTTCCAACTGTTCCCAGAAATAACAGTTTAAAACTTTGTCTTACCACAACTCGGCAAGGAAACACTATGGTCCGGGGAATTTTGCAGACACAACAGTGATTTTGGTAACAGTAACTAATCTTATCCAGACAGCTGCAGCCTGGTTATATCTGGATCAACCTCAGAACAAGGACTGCAAAATAAGTATTATGTAGAATCATATTAGCATCACTTAGTTTGGGTTCACACAGACTTGGAAAAGTAGCTGTGACACACAAAATGCCACATGAAAAAAAAAAATTTAAGTGAATTCTAACATAAAGATCAAGCTGCTGTAGTGGGCTTTAAGGATAATGAACTTTAGTTTCAAATCCAGTACTTTCCTAACAGGCAGCACCATGGCAGAATAAATATTAAGACCTCACAGTGACCTCTGCTGTCTGAACTCAGTCATGAAACATCTGCAGTGTATCACAAAGACCTCTGAATAAACTCTCGGAGCTTATGCAGTCCAAAACTCAGCAACAACAACAATATTAAGGAAGGGCCACAAAGAGTGTTTACAAACCCCTCAGCAATATGTGCTGTCCAAGCAAAAGGCAGTGCATATAATCTGTAAGGCAACCTGATTTTAACAGACTACTTCCTGTTGGTGTGAGATGATCAGCTTCAGATGGAGCTGGGCATGGTCGCAGATGCTGATTACTTCAGCTGCTGTCCACATTTCTTATTTACATTTCCCGCATGCTTAACCTCCAGAGATGTTTACCAGATATGATGATAGGATATTAAAATATTTGACGTGGGCGCAGAAAAGAAACAATGAGCAGAAAAACAGGGTATGAGGAAGATGTCATATTGTGAAAGACACAGGTTTGTAGCTGCATTACAGCAGTGAGGCTAGCTGCAGACAGAAGGCAGACTTTGATCAGCCTGACGCCTGATGGAGAAAGATAGAGATGACGCAGAGCAGGTGGGTGGAGAATCAGACAGGTAGACACGCTGACGTGTCGACTGATTCTCTTAACTTGTTCATTTAAGAGGCAGGAAGACGTGACAAACTCAAGCTGTAAAGACCTCTGTGACTGTTATCTGAGTCACTGAATAACAAACTCCTCCACATGCATCTGCAAGTTGTCTCTCCCACACACACACACACACACACACACACACACACACACACACACACACACACACACACACAGTACCATTGCAGTGCAGTCCTCGGAACAGCTGGCCAGGATATTGTCGTCATGAGGGCACCAGTCGATATCAAGGACGGGTCCAGAGTGACCGATCACCAGTGGGTAGTTCTTATCCACACGACCTGTCTGCAACACAGAGGACTGAATTATGACTGTGCTTGTATAACAGGTCATCATTAATATTCAAGATTCATTCATTTCTTGTAATCATGTCAAAAGAACAGCAGTGGAAACTGTCAAACTTCAGTACAAAAGGTGCAGAATAATTACATTTAATGTCCACTCTTGAGCTTGGATATAGTAAATATTACCATAAACTGCATTTTAATAGCTATGGAAGATTGTCAGTTTTCATGAATAGGTACTGTTGATGTTCACTATTAGTTGGTTTTCATTTTTGAAAAATGCAGGTTGAGGTCTGGATTTTGAGGCATTGTAGCACCTTTATTCTTTTCTTTTCAGCCATTCTGTTGGAGATTTGCTGCTGTGCTTCGGATCATTGTCCTGTTGCACGACCCACTTTCAGGAAGTTTTAGCTAGATGGCCTCACATTTGACTCTAGAATACTTTGGTACACAGAGGAGTTCATGGTCCACTCAATGACTGCAAGGTGCCCAGGTCTCGTGACTGCAAAACAAGCCCAAATTATCACCCCTCCACCACAGTGCTTGACAAGCTTGGGGGTTTTTGCAGTTTCTCTGAGCACTGCACGGTCTGACCTTGGGGTGAATTTGCTGGGATTCCCACTCTTGGGAAAATTGGCAACTGTCTTGAATGTTGGTTGCTTGTTAATAATTTTTCTCACTGTAGAATGATGGACTTCACATTGTTCGGAAATGGTCTTATAAACCCTTCCCAGATTGATGGGCAGCAACAATTGCTTCTCCAACATCACAGCTGATGTCTTTACTCCTCAGCATTGTGTTAAGAGACACCTGAATGCTCCAGACCAGCAAACTGCCAAAATGCCTGCTTTTACAGAGGTGCTCACACTTGCTGATGATCTATTAACCTCCAGTAAGGCTGCACTTAGGTTTTCACACACTGCTTCTGCATTTGTGGCTTAGTTTTTTGTTAAATTAGTAATGTCATGTGCTGTTGTTCATCTGAGGTTGAATTTAAATTATTTTAAGACCTGCTACGGACCAAGTAATTTTAATATGTCCTGATACATAAAACCTTACAATTGAAAGAGGGTGCACGTTATTCTTTACATGACTGCATATGAGTGAGATTTAATTAGATATATTTGGTCAGCTATTATTTACAGGCTTAAGAACACACTTTAAGTATTATATCCTACTTTTAAGCTAATATAGACAGGAAACGGGGACCATTTGAGAACGAGTATATAATGCACTCAAACATTTTTCTCTAAACCAAATGTGGCAGTAAGAACCTTTTGAAACTTGTCTCAAAAGCAGATATTTTGAGACTATGCAAACAACCCCCCCCACAATGACTCCATATTTTCCTGTTCTTATGGTTCCTAACATGTGAACATGTGTAACAGCTTTTAGATATAACTCCTTACACACACACACACCCACACACACACACACACACACACACACACACACACACACACACACACACACACACACACACACACACACACTCCAAGAGGGGTGTATTTATAGCGGAGTGACGAGGCGTTGAAAGGGGAGTTTTTCTTGTGGCCCGTTGGGGACCCTGAGGGGGGAGGAGGAGGATGGAGAGCACATTGGTGTGTATTAATAGCGCATCTGTTCACCATGACTCCAGTAAATAATCACGTCCATTTCTCAGTGCCTCAAAAAAAAAAAAAAACCTCTGCATGACTTTGAGTCCTGCTGCTCTTTTTCATTAATTAGCACCTCTGAAGTGCTGAAGAATCCCAGTGAAGATGACCTTGTTACACCCACATACTGCCTTTTTTTTTTTTTTTTAATCTCATTCGACCCTTTTTAGTCAAGTTATAACACTAATCCTTGCATAGGCTTATTTCATAAAGTGCAAATATTGGTAATTTTTCTATAAATTTTTGGACTAGAGAATGTTAACTTGTTCTTGTAACGCTGGACAAGCTGGAGACATCTCACAGGGCAGGTCAGCTTCATTTCTTCAGTCTTATTACAGCCGTGTCAGCCATTATTCGCTGAGCTCCAACGTGAAGTGCAGTCACATTAAATTAAAGGTGGATTTTACATCACGCTGGGCAAAAATCTCCGTATATTTAGATATCTCAGCTGTGAAAGTGAATTACACATTATCACTAATCGATATCAGGATCACTTTTACAGTGATAATCTTGTTGTGTGATAATCTCCCCCCCCCGGAAGATATTCACACAACTTAAGAACATTTCTGGTGTCAACTTTAAATCAGTGTTGTCGTCATTACAAGGCTCCAGGAACTTCCAAAAGTTTTTTCCAACACAACTCCTGACAGCAGTTACTAGGGCCTCTGTTAGTAGAAGGAAGTCATGCTAAAGTTTTGCTAAATAAATTGTTGTTTGTGCCTTCATGAACCTTAAAACTGTGCAAATTGCTGCAGCCACTACACTGTTAGCACCATGGCTAAGAAAAGGAATTACTGGACCTCAGCACACAGAAATTTGCCCAAAGCTTTGACATGGATGATCAACACTTCTGTGGCTAACCATAGCTAAAAACTGCAGGACATTCACTTACTGAGACACAAACCTCTGGATGAAAGTCCACCTCTGATCACTGTGCTTCAAGAATGTTGAGAAATGAATGCATGTGTTATTAACCTTATATGTTCTGTGCATATCAGGTTAAAAAGTGTTTTATAAGGATAGTGTTTATTGGAAGGGCATTTTTCCTGGTATAGAAGTTTTATACTGGACTTTTAACAAAACAATCTCATTTTGGTGCTGCTTTCATGATCGTGTTGGAGTGAATAATGTCAGTTCATGGACACTGATGTACAAAAAAACCACCTCAAACCGAACTTCTCTTTCTCTTGTTCCTTGTATAGAGCAAAAACAGTCCCGCGACCTCTGCTGGACAGTGAGAGATGTTTCAGACATACCAACAAAAATGCCATAAAAGCACAATTTGAAAATGCACAACTGCTCACAACATGCACACAAATCCTTCTTATTCAAACAGTTCAAAAACCATAAATAGCTCGACAGAAATAGAAATAGCTGGATGATCAGTCAGGGTCCACCTAATGGAGATCATGGATATAGACAGATATGTAGATGTAGATATTCCAGCGGACCAGCATGAGACATGTAGCGTCATGCTGCTAGTGTGCCTACAAATCATTCAGCAGAGCTTATTACTGTCACACTTTCATTTACACCCTAACAGACATTCACTCTGCATCATATGGAGACGCGAATGATGCACTATTCATTTTTACTGTGATTTATTGGAACACCGGTCTATTGCAAATTGATTCAAACATGAAAAACTTAAAAAACTTACCCCCTACCCTCTCACCCCCCCCGACCTTTACTGACCTTAGAGAGGGGCAGGACCAGAAATGCTCCTCCTCCACTGGATTCAATGATGACTGCCAAGAACTTTGGATTGACGGCGCAGAAGGAGCTGTCCCATGTCACCTTGGACACACGAATGTCATCGTAACCCTGCTCAGCCTTGACCGTCTGGCCAAAGACATGACGAAACTTACTCTGCCGCACGATGCTGCGACTCATGGCTGAGGAAAGCAGAGGGCAGATGAAAAAAATGAAGAAGAATTAGAGACTGGAGAGCATGATGGAAAAGTTTAGATAAAAATAAAGGAAGGAGAGGAGGGGCATAAAAAAATAAAGAGATTTCTAAAGAGTTTGATGACAGTTGGTGTACATGCTACTGTGCATTAATGATTTAGGGACTGATACTCAGGCGCTTTCTTCTGAAAAGATGTCTCACAAAAAGGGACTTTTAGAAACAAAGTTTAATCTGATCTCCTACAAGAAAGAAGAAATGTAATGTGTTAATTATTAATTACAGTGCTCTTTGGTCTGCAAGTTTAATGTGTACTTTCAAGAGTTTATATAACTGCCCACTTAATGCTTGATTTTTACTGTAATATATATTTATGCTGATTTTGCTGTTTTCAATGTTGAAAATTACAAATTTACTTCTTTTTGGTATTTATTGTATTCATTCAAAGTATCAAACAGATCAAACATTAATACAGGCTTTGACATGGTAAAAGTGACTCAGGACTGAGAGTGTTAGCCCCTCGATAGACTGCTCAGATTGTACCCCACCACACCTCTTGCCCTGTGATGGCTGTGATACGCTCCTAAGGCAATAGACTGTAAGAAAATGGACAGATGGATTCATGGAAAGCTCTATCTTGATATCATTATTTGTTTTGTATTGCACTCCTAATCATTCCCAACCATGGTTAGGCATCGGCACAGCAGCAGGGCCCTGACTCACACAAGCTCACTGACTGTTCTTTCCCACTGTAACTGCAAACTTATTAAACTTAATTAATAGTAGTTTTTTTCCCCATTTACTCCCACTTTTTCTGTGCTTTTACCTGCATATTTGTTTCCTTTAAGAATATGAACTGGATTTTCTGACTGTCGCCTCACAGACAGACAAACACATGCATGTCAGGGTAACTGGTGATCCTAAATAGGTCATAGGTGTGAATGTGAGTGTGGAAGGTTGTCTGTCTCTCTGTATTAGCATTGGTATTTGCCTGGGTGTCTTGCCCTGTGACAGCTGGAATAGGCTCCAGCTCCCCTTCCATCCTGAATTGAATACACAGTTAAGAAAATGAACGAATGGATTTCTGTGTGTGGACCATTCCCATAATTGGGTAGTACAAAAATTCTGTGGTGCTTTTGTATGCGTTTAATTTTCTTTTCATGACAATTTCCAAGCAACTAGTCAAAAATGAATAAGTGTATTCAATCTAAAAGTAAGTAGAGCTCACTGACTTTGCTACAGTACACAAAGTTCACATGACTTATCTGCTGTGTGTGTTAGTACTATATGTATGCTGAACAAGAAAAAAAACAAATAAATAAAATTATTCCAACTTGCCACCTCAAGTTAATGAGTTTGCATGCTTTTTTAAAGTGAAGCCAACTCAGTACATTCTAATCAGCCCTACAATAACCTCAGTGTTGCGTATTTCTTAATAAATATTCGAACTGCTCTGATCAACACTGTTTTCTTCTCCTCTAAATGATGATGTATTCTGTAATGCGATCTTAGGCTGGTTGCTGACTGACAGTTTGCTATCCTGTGGCTGTCGCAGGCAGAAGGCCAGCAGGACTGTAATCCTCCAAAAACACAGGGGATATTCTGTAACAGTGCCTGCCATTACTGTAGATATTAATAGGTGATTGTCCCACCAAACACTATGTGACAGCCAAGCATCAAAGACAAACACTAAGACGCAGCGAACAGATAAAAGGCGGGGGAGAACTTGACAAATACAGTGTCACGGCCCAGCAGATCAGTCACACGATTCCTGTGAGAATATGCAGATTCAAACACACCTAACATACTTGCAGACTCCACTGGCTTATGTAAGGCTAAAACTGAAAGCCCTGCTCTAAAAGTAGGTCTGCATCGAACCCCCTAAGATCTGATTAATGCAGTTATTCTGTGTGTTTACAGGATTATATTAAACCAAGTTTTCACATTTCAAATAAAACCTTGTGGGTGATGATGATGACTGCTGGATGATGTCTGACTTTCACTGTATATCACATTCAGCCCAAACTTGACTCAGAGACTGGAATACGTCGCTAAATCAGAGAGACGAAGGGGGTGAAGCTCCTGGGAGGTCTTCATCACGGAGAGTCACATTCCAGTGGCCACTTCAGCAGGGCCAACAGTGGGGCATTAAACACCTTAACCACGCCCACATATATTTTTGTTTATAGTGCTAATTTTTAACATTTTTGTTTTTCCACTCTATACCTGTTTAGGGGGATGCGCATATTAAACCTGAAGACGTTTAAAAACCTCTGATAAGCTCCATTAATTCCACCTCAGGTTAATGAGATGGGCATGCTCTACCGCGCATGGCACGGCCCTGGAGAATCTAGACAGCGAAAGAATGACACTGCCACTTTCCTAATATAGACATGACAAACTGCACTGTCCCACCCGGGCCAGCCGCTCCTCCCACCTGATCCCAAATAGTCCCAGAAAGAAGGCCCCGCACCCCGCGTCGTTTTATCGCGAATTAACTGACTGTGAATCTGAACTGTCATTGCGCGCAGCCTGTACAAAAACACATGAAACACGGGAACATGGGCTGTGAGGGGCGCAGGAGGTGAGAGAGAGGGCGACAGAAAGGGGGAGGTCAGTCATGTAGTCAAAGTGCTCCTTAAAGTAGCCCGCAGCTGCTTCTGTATGCACGACTTCAGTTCTGCTGTCACGGATCGGGGGAGAAAGTGCACAGTCACAATGTACCAGCTCTATTTTCTTTAGTATTTCCAAAGGTAAGGACGCGCTCATTCCTCTCCAGCTGCGCAGTAAAGAAGCTGGCGCACCTATTACCCCACTGCAGCACAGACACCGACACACATATTAGGAAACACATTCTCACCTCAGGTTTTGGGGAGACCCCTCTTCCCTGGACAACACTCGCTGTTCCTGTCGTTTGGACTACTCCTCCTCCTCCTCCCTCTGCTGCCTTTATTCCTTTGACTTATATTCCTTGCGGTCCGCTGTCCCGGAGTCAGTGCGGACTTTGTGAGGAGAGCGCTGGAAAACTGCGTTACGCTCTTCGGCAGGGAAAGAGAGGGGAGATACCGGGGCAGAGCAGGAGAGAGAGGGGAGGGAGAGAGGGAGGGGGGGGTGGATGGATGGATGGGTGCAGGGTGGGTGCCGTCTATTTTGGAACAGGCGCGCCGTTGACGGGGGGGGGCTTCAACAGGGTCACTGCTTATGATAGACGAATATGAGTTAAAGTGGTAAATGAGCACACCGCTCAGCTGAGCTTATTTCCAGAGCCGCTTTTGGAAGACGAAGGAAACTTGCTGATTTTAAAGCCCAAGTAGTTCGGCAGCCACTGTGAAACACCTCCGGGCAATTTAGGCTGCATTTGCTTATTAATAGAAGCCTTTACTAAATGATGACCAAATCAGCCTCCACCCTTCATCCGAGTCGCTTCCTTTTATCTCTAATGGTACAGCTAAATGAAATGAAAATGACCTTTGACCTTCTGGGCAGACAAATTAAAGTCAGCTACAGTTCACAGATTTCTGCACCTGTTGTACTAGTTGGTAGCTGAGGACAGACAAAGGGGAAGTGGGTCTGTGTTTTTGTACGATGCAGATGATCCGGTAAACTCAGCATACCTGGAGACCTGAATTGCACGTTGAGCCGGCTCCTTCCGTGTTCCTTTGACGCAGTCAAGAAAGAGATCAAGCTTTTCACTCAAAGTCAGAAAACAGAGAGACGGATCCCTCAGAAATCCACACACCCTGCTGTTGGGAATGCAGAAAAGAAAGAAAACGGAGAAAATCAGAGGAATGACTTAGACAGCTTTCCCCTGTACTCAATGGATTTAACGCTGCAGGATGTTCGCTCTTTAATGTCTGACAATCTGTGATGGTACATCACTGGTTTCAGGTGCTGCCTGTGACTTTCAGCTTTTGCTGTGGAGCCAGAGTGAAATTTGTGCACAATAACAGCAAAATGTTTGACTAGTAAAAACCCAGAATACCAAAACAGACTAAAACGTCACTTTCAAAGGGCTGAACTACACTAGCTATACCTCTGACTGTATGTATCAAACATATCAGTAATGGAATAACTATTGGATTTGTTATTGTGTCGATGAGGAACAAGGTTGATGGGATGAGCTGGTTTGAGTATTTCAGAAACTGATGATTTACTGAGATTTTCCCACACAGGGTTTGCAGTGAGCAGCAGTTCTGTGCAAAAATGCCTTGCTGATGTTAGAGAATGGCCAGGCTGCTTCAAGCCGTTAAGACAGCACTCGTTACAACCAAGGTATGCAGAAGACCATCGCTGATGACACGCTGAACCTTGAAACAGATGGGCTACAGCAGCAGACCACACGAGGTGCCATTCTTGTCACTTAAAACAGGAAACTGAGGGTAAATTTCACAGACTCACCTAAACTGGACAATAATAGATTGAAAAAATGTTGCCTGGTCTGATAAGTCTTGATTTCTGCTGCAACATTCAGGGTCAGGATTATGTGTAAGCAGCATGGAAGGATGAGTCCATCCTGCGTTGCATCAACGACTCAGGCTGCTGGCGATGGTGTGGCACACTTTGGACCCCTTAGTACCAACAGAGCATTGTATAAAGAGCACATGTTCACTGCTGTGGGAAAGAATCACATTAAGCCCAACTCTTACTTTCCATTTTTAATGGTCACAGTTGAAGCACGTGATATAAAATAATATTTACACAAACAATACACACATACCCAACATTTCCTACTACATAAGCATGCTCCCCCAAAGTAGAAAAACACTTAAAAAAAAAAAAAGCCACATTTAAAATTAAAAAGGGAGTAAAGTGCATGTATGACACACGTCTCTGTACAGACATTTCTGATAAGACTGCAGAGAAGCTTCACTTGCCAGTCACAGGCACGCTCCTAAAGTCTACAAAAAACCTAAAGATCAATTAAAATAAAAGGTGCACACACACACACACACACACACTGTAAAGTTGTGCTACACAGTCTCACTCACACAGACACAAACTAGGTTTAAAAAAAAAAAAAAAAAAAAAAAAAGAGATCCTAAAATATCAACATTCACAATATACACCTTTACATCCCAAAGAGAACATAGCAGAAAACTCACAAATACACTCTGCCTCTAAAGCCCAACACCTGACCTACTCTCTCACACAGTTAAACATAAAAAACAACAGCAAAAAAAAAACAAAAAACTCTAGTTTGAGTGGCATCAGAACTGTGAGGAGAGAATTACTGAGTGATGAAGTCAAATGTGTTTCTGATTGAGAAGTACATTCCAGGGACCTGGAGCCGGATGTTTGTGCAGGTCAGATTTGGTTGACTTACTGAGGTATTGTGTAGTTAAACAAACAAAAAAAACAAACAAAAAGCCTCTTCCCTTTTTCCTTATGCACAAATAAACTGGTGAAAACCTCTGTACACACCTTGTTCTGAAGGAAAACCCTAACCTGTAATATCAGAGGTTCAGAACTGACTTTCACTGGAATCTTTTTGTCGAGACAAAGTGTCTCTGTCAGATGAAGTTTATCTTTAGGACCAAATCAGCCAGTTTGACGAGTCGGTGTGATTTTTTTTTTTTTACCTGTACCAGTTTTCCAACAAAGTTGCAGTTCTCTCCAGCATAAATGGCACATATTTATGAAGACACACTAAAACAGAGGCTACATTTCACCTAACATCACATTTGACTTTTCAATCAACCAACAACCATAAATATCAAGCTGATAAAGGAGAAACCAGCAACAATGTGATGAGTGAGTGTGTGCATGCTCAGGCGTATTAACATTTCAAACATGTTAACCAGGTTTATCTGGATAACTTTTTTTTTTTTTTTTTTTTTTCCTTTTTTTTTTTGCTGCTTTTTAAAGTTACTTCTTCTCAGTGTTCCTTTCAATTTCATTTAACTGGGACTCTCGCAGCCTCGTCACCTTTCCCGTGCTGAGGCCGGTTTCACATATCACAGATTTTTACAGAGGCTTGGAGGGAAAAAGAAACTACCAAACACATCCATTAAGGCAAGAGGCATCGGCTCGTGTTGCCGAATAAATCCAAAATATGCACTTGATTTTCATTTCGAGCATTATCGCTCTCTTTCTCTCATGCACACATACACAGACACACACCTGATGAGGGTTACATGGTGTGGTAAAGGGTGCTAACAGTTCTCTTCTCAAGCCGTCTCAGGGGGTGAGTCCTTCCATATTGCGTCCTTGCTGTCAGAAGGGTTGGCCCAGGCGAGTGCAGAGATTCTTGGCCAGAGTTTAAGGGTTTTCCTCTCGGAGGATTCTGATTTGATGGTACAGACACTCCTGAGGAGGTTTCTCCAGCTTTAGGAAGCCTCTCAGAAGTTACCTCAAGGATAGCTGACTGCTGGCTAGCTGAGGAAGGAGAGTTGTGGACTCGCTGTTTCTTGGATTCGTCACTGGCTGCGTGGACCGGGTGTTGTGTCGAGGGTGAAGCTACAGTGGAGCGGCTAAGCTCCCAGTCATTCAAGTCATTGGCGAGCAGCTCCAAACAGCCCAGTTTAGCCAGAGAGGCTGAGCGCTTCATCAGGCTTGGCGGGGTCAGCCCTGCCTGACGAATCCTTGCCTCCACCTCTCGAACCCTCTTCTGGATACTGCTACCTCGCTTCTGCACCTGACCCACACAATTGGCTTTAGACTTTCCAGCCATGCTCACCTGCTGCAGGAAGGCACTCAGCTCACACAAAGTCTCCCACGTCTCACTCATGAAAATGTCACTGTGGGGTCCCTCTGTAGGACAGTCCCAGTCTGTGCCTGATTCGAGCTTGGTCACACCCTCCAGACATAGGAAGTTCACAGAGGCAAAGGGAGAATGGGGAGATTGGTGGAATGTAGAAGAGGTAGAGAGCAATCTAGTATCAGCAGGCCGGAGTTTGTGTCCTTTTGTGCTTTTTTCATTATTCCCAAAGGACCCCACTGCAGCTACATGAGCATGCTGGTTTTCAGCTGGTCCAGACTCCCCATCTTCCTTTTCCTGCTCTTTGAGCACCGTGCGAACTGCAGACACCTGTGAGCAAACTGATGCATCCTGGGAAGTAGACAATGTTGAAGAATGGCTGCTGAGTGGACGCCGGTGAGAGTTGGAGGTACTGCCAGAGAGAGCAGGTGGTGAAGAGGAGAGTGGTGAAGTCTCATGCTCCTGTTTCATTCTTTTCTCCAGCTGTTGTGTAACACGCCGCACCGACCCTCGGGTCCAGTCACTATACAGACAAGCAGGGGCCTCCTCTTCCTCCTCGTCCTCTTTCAGTTCTGTTTTTACATCTCCGGGCTCTTTGTGTGACAAAACATCTCTGTCTTCCATTTCCTGCCTCAGCGTCCTCACTTCCTGGTCCTGGGGACCTTGAGGTTCAGTTTGGCTAAGAGAGCCAAGAGGTGAAGTCTCTTTGGCCTTCAGACCTGTGACCTGCACAGGCATTTCCTATAAAAAAACAAAAAAAAACAAACAGATATAAAAGATAATGAAATTAAATGCACAATGAAATTGTTGCCTTAACCACAAAACATTCAAGTCAAACTGATTTGCAGCAGATGTGCCACCAGGTGGCGCACCATAGCTCAGGAACCTAAAAGCATACTAAAATAATCTGCTGTGGGTTCAATACTATTCCAAATATCTTAAAAAAAGCTGTGTGCAGTGTCTACACTGCACACAGCCAACCTGAGCCCACTGAGCCCACTGAGCCCACTGTCAGGGCATGAGTGGAGACTACAGTACTGTATATGTGACCCAAATCTAGAAATAAGTCTTGAGTTGTCTGGGAAAGTTTGTACAAGCAGTGTTTACCTCTCTTTTCTCCTCATCATTGCCCTCACTGGTGGAGTCCTCCTGCAGTGGTGGCTGGTTTTCTTTGCCACAACTCTTCAGCTGGTGCAACTGCTGCGCTGCAGTACACTGAGTTTTCCCATCTTGACTCATCCCCTTAAACTTTTCCCTGGCACTGAAAAAGTTAATGTGGTCTGCACTGTGGCCGAACACCAAGACATTTTCATGTGGAATGGCACTAGGATAAGTGATAAAATCATTGGTGGAGGGAGGACTGGTTGCCAAATTGTTCAAAGATGAGCCATGTGTCTGTTGGTCACAGTCTGGTTTTTTGACAAGCACTGGGGTAGAGAGAGCGTCAGGTCCAGCCTGTTTTGTGCTTGGGGTTTGTGTTGCGATGGGCTCAGGCACTGACACAAGCACTGGTTTTCCAACAGGTGGAGAGCAGGACAACACCTGTGGCTTTATAACTCCATCGGCTGGATCTGGAGATGGACCAGGAGAGTGGGGGAGGTGGTGAAGGGAGGGAGGTGGATGAGGCTGGCCCACCAAAACACTTTGTGCAACAGTAACCATATCGGTCTTTGGAGGCTCAGGCACCACAGTGGCGGCCCTTGGCTGAGAGAGAGGAGGTAATGTGGGCCGATTCCCAGAGTCATCTAAGCCATTGGAGAGCAGAGGAGCTAACAGAGACACAGAACCAGCTGTGGAGTCAGAACAAGGGCGGCCCTGCCGGCTGCTCCGAGCTAAAGCAGAACGAGAAGCTTCAGCATGGCCTGATGTAGCTGCCACACCCTTAAAGGAAGAAGAGCTAAGCTGATTGGAATGGATGCCCGTGTCCGGTTGGCTAGTGGAGTGTGTTGCTTTGCTGCTAGATGATCCCAGTGATTCCAGCAGTTCTTTCACAGAGGGACCAGATATGCTGCTGGCTTGGTTGTGGGGATCTGAGCGGCCCAGGTTGTGGGGCTGGGCATAAGATTTGGAAAGTGGCTCATGGTGTTCAGACAGATCACTATCGGAGTGAGAGCGCCACAGTTTGTTGTGCCTCTGCTTGCTGTGGAAGAAAGGGAACATGAACAATAACTTAGTTATGGTATTTCCATGTCAGTTCTATCAATATTATGCAAAAATTCTCAGAAATAATGAGTTATTTGGACTCATTCATAAATTTTGATAATAAATAAATAATTAAACCAAAATATGATGGTAATTTCTCATAAGAGGCTAAAGTTATTAATTCTTCCATCATATGTTCTACTAAATTATGAGAAAATACTAAACCCTTTTTCCCAGTTTGGTGTACACATCCACAATTTGTGAATAAAAACTACTTGATTTTGCAAATTAAAAGGCATATTCTTTAGCAGCAGGTTAAAGTCATTTAGCTGTATTTGCCTGTTTCGTCTTCATCCCAAAGTACTTTTTTCCCCCTATCATAGAGTGCATGGGGTGTTGAAACCAAGCTAAGCCTATAAAATATACATCTGTGTGTGTACCTGGCCATGAGTATTCCCTGATACTCTTCCAGCTGTCTCATAAAAGAGGGGTTGGGTTTGGTAATAGTTCGACGCTCCTTGACGTAATCAAAGGCTTTTTTCAAATCCCAGCCGTACTCCTTCATGGCATATGCAATCACTGTGGCTGCAGACCGACTGATGCCCATTTTACAGTGCACCAGGCACTTAGACCCAGATTTCCTGGTGCAGATATAAAGAATTGAGTATACATGAGATATTATCATTGTCAAAAGAAATCAAAAATCTCTTAAATCTGTCCTACAAAGATGAGCAGATCAGAGAAAAAAAAAAAAAAGAGAAGATGAAGTATCTCAAACTTACTTGGCTCTAGATATAAACTTGTAGGTGTCATTCCAATAGGCCAGCAGGTCAGTGGCCTCCTCGTCATACACACGAATGTTGTGGTACTCAAACACCCCGGGAAAGAAATTATCAATCTCCCTTGTTACATTCAGGATGTAATGAACTCTGAGTGACAGAGAGACATGAATGAGAGGAAGATGAGACACAGATGAGAGAGGGGGGTGTATTCTCAGTTGTTAAACTGAACCTGTTGATATAACAGGCTGAAGAAAATTTTAACATTTAATTTCATTGTAATAAAGCAGTTTTAGGTTCTTATTCAGAACAGTTTTTACTGTGAAGTCAGTTTTGTTTTTTTTCTCCATCCTTACCCACTCTTCTGTAACTCCTCCAGATTGGATGCATTCCACTCAGATCCCTGCAGGAAACAAAAGCAATCCTCAGACTTGTTCAGAGCCTTCCACTAAGCTTTTCATAATGCTGAAACCCAGTAGCAAGACATGCACGACATACAGTGAGTATTACAAACCAAACAACAGCAAAGTACCTTAAAATTGAGCAGAACTTAAAATTACATGAGTATCTCATACTTTGTGAGAATAAGGCCTGGTGTACAACAGTGTACGAACACTTTATAATCTTTGCTGCCAAAAGCACCAGAGGTGTTTCAGAGGTCAACCTACCAAGAAGACATGATCAAAGATCTCTGTAGGACTGTCCATCTGGCCCAGAATGATAATCATCTCATTGTCTATGAACTCCTTGAACTCTCGCAGGTTGCATGTCATGTGCATTTCCAGCTCTGTTCGGATCTACAGAACGCATCCAGGAAGGGCACAGACACATGCAGGCAAAATGCAAAGTTATAGACTTAAAAAGAAGCATGACATTTTTCAAACATTTCCTCTTTAGGAGACTCAATTTGAAAGCCGAAAACTGCATCGGTCTTTAAAACGCAGCATCTAAAGCACTCACCTCTTTACAGGTTACATTCTCAAGATCTTTCTGTGTCATGATTTCTCGCAAACTGGCTTTGATCTGACGTTCAGTCAGCTCCCTTTCTGTAGGTCTGCAGAAACATTATGACATTGGAAGAACATATGAAAAAAGTTCATATCCATAAATCTGCTGTCTTTCATATGAAGGATATATCTGACCAACTTTTAAAATTACAGGGAGAAGAGAAAAAAAGTTAGAAACATCTCAGCATCACATGGCTACTTACACGTCGGAGAAGAGCACGGGAGAGTCAGCACGGTGTGACTGCACATCCTGCATGGCGTTCCACTCATTGATGCGGGCCTGGTCGGAGGAGACCCGGCTCTGATAGTAGCTGACCCAGGTGAGGAACAAGCTTCCTGGGAAGTAGTTGTGACAACGAGCCACCTCGCAGGCTTTATGGAGTGACTGGAGGGCTGACCTGTGAGGAGAAAATGACTTTCAAATAAATGGCAAAGAATAGAAAACAGCAAACAATAAAAATATCCACCAGTGTTAAGCTGTACAAATTAAGCAGTATGACTCACCACATGGCCTGCACAGAAACGGGCTTGAATACATGCACCCTGTTATCAGTTGATACACTGAAACCCCTGTGAGCAGGAACAGAGGAAGCACAGTGGAGAGATTTTTGTTAAAAAAAAAAAAAAATCTTAGCTAACTGATGTTTAATGTGTCCTCTGTAGTTAAAGCATGTTGAAATATTCCTTACCCATCTCCATCTAGATGTATTAAGGTGTCGCTCCACAGGGGCAAAACCAGCCCTACAGAACACGAGCTGAGTGGGGAAAACAGTTTTCATGTTACGACTTTAAACAGAGCATCGAGACTGGTTGGTATCTATAAGATGGTGTGTCAATCTCACCCGTCTACTGGACTAAAATCCATTCCTAGCACCACGCTCTCCTCTGTGTCCTGACGACCATTGGTTGAGACCACCACCATGTAGCGGGTGACCTGAGCATGGGCGCTCTCCAATCGAACCGCCTAGAGAAGAAAAAACACAGTTTAGGGCTTGACAGCTAAATAAAAAGTGTGAGGCTGAATTTCATTTGCGTTTGTGTGTACCCACCAGTTTGATGTTGTCCTCTGGTCTGAGGAGAGTAAACATGGTTTGTAGATGTTGCTGGATGTCTCCTGGTAAGATGAGAGCAATGCATACACGACGTGAGATTAACAAAAGTGCAGCTGATACAGTTAAACAGTCAGTGGTTCTTGAGGAGGACCTTTCGCCTCACCTGCATGTTTACTGCGCAGCTGTGAGAAACGGGAGGCAGAGGAAGGAGAGGAGCCATTTCCTCGAGGTAAGAAGAGAGCAGCTCCTTTAACGGTCAGGAAACTTTCACTGATGCTGCACAGAGACAGAGAAAAGATTGAACACTGAATGATTTCCACCCACACGTCTCTCATAAAAGCCATCCTGGGAAGGCTTTACAGCCTTAACTGACTTTTTATTAAGTTTCTCCACAGTCCACTGACAGGAAGACAAACAGCACGTTTGTTTTTCAGACATGTTTCCAGGTAAAAATCCTTGTGTGCAGATTCTCAAAAAAAAAAAAATGATGATTTTGTGCTCCTCTCTCTCTTATGCAATAGTAAACTCACTACCTTTTGGTTTTGGACTGTTGGACAGGCACTTCAAGCAACAGAAAGTCATCACTTTGCGTGATGAAAGCTTGTGATGAGCATTTTTCATAGTTTTATGAGAATTAACTGTATATGAACTGAATTGCACAGTTGCTGATGGTGGCTTTTTGTTCCCCACAGCTCTAAAAACTAAAAAAGCAGAATATTGAGTATGAGTGATCTCACTGTGAATGCAAATTTGTTATTTAGTGTAATGCTCATCTCCTCCCAAACAATATAACAACGCAGAGATTTCTGAGTCCTTAGATGAAGCTCAAGACGCCTGACTGTAGCAGAAACCAGAGTGCATGTGGTTTTAACTGAACTGGTAATGTTTATTAAACGACAGATTCACAACAGACAAAATGTTCTAAGCTACAAAGACTTAAAGGTTCATTGTTAAATAAATTTAACATTCTTTTCTTTCTAAAACAAGGCAACTGCAGTTTCAGTAACTAATGGCAAACTGAACAGCTAGCTGGAATTCACAGTCCCAGCTAAGCTTTTTGTTGGTCTGAACAATAGACTTATGTAATGGACTTAAGATACAGTATCTGACGCACTGACATTGTTATTACACGCAGAGTTTCTGTCCCTAGGACTGATCATCAAAGACAAAGTATCATTGTCTTTTGTGATGATGAGTCAAAGCAAAATGAACACTAACACCAACGATTGCTGACTAATTTGTCACTCCATCTGTGCAGCAAAGATAAATATAGGCTTTAGCTAAAGAAAGACTGTCAAAGACAGGAAGTCATGCTGTCTGCTATGATGATAAGGCAAAGGTGGATAAACCTGCAATGGACAACACATTACTAAAGTGACAATTAAGGCAAAATAAGTAAGCTTTATGCAAGTTTCCAAGTTAGAAAAATGGATGTTAGCAAAGTGACATCCACACTGACTTCCTCACACCCATTTTCCTTCATGATATGCTACAATTTGTACTATACAAACAGAATATTGGATAAAGATTTGAGCAAGCATATTGTATCCTACTTGGGGGAAAAAAAAAGTCATTCCCAAGACTACTGAAAGGATGAGCATCATCAAGGATGTGAAGCATTGGAAACAGTGAAAATGCTGACAAATAACTGGGCGCGCTGGATTGCATCCCAATATGAAAAGAGAAGGCAGAAGCTGACAGCTGGGCTTGCATGCAGACTCACACCAGCAAACACCAGACAGATGTTTTATACAAGTGTAAATGATGTGTATGTGCAAATTATATCTTGACATTGGTTAATCAAAAGACACACATTTCCAATTTAATGCAAGTGTCGTTTGCATGGTTTGCACAATGAAGACAGTTTGCTGACAAAATAATCACATCCCCCGATTCTGCTGAAGGTACATCGTGTGCCTTGCTCTACTGTGCCCCCTCAGGGTGCATTTAATGAACAGATAAAAGGTGGGTGGAGAGGAGTGCATCTGAGCAGATGAGTAAAGCATCTGGCAGATATTTCAAAGGAAGCTTAAGGAAGGAAACCTGTTCCTGCAGCCACTCAGCCTGCTGCTGTGCTGTCATATCTTTTTATAAAGTCACCACGAGAAAGCCACATGCCCATAGGAGCACAGTAACTATACTGAAGTTTGGAGGGGATAAAAACATGCCTGAGTTAGGGATCTTACTAATGAGGTTGCAAGAACACACGTGCCCCCAACATGACACTGCAGGTAATAAAAAGATGAATTATTATTATCGTTACTATATGCAAAGAGCGCACAGTGCAACCAGGAAACTTACAGCTGATAAATTTCCACCTGAGAGATCACGGAGTTCTCGGTGAAATACGGTCTGATCTTCGCCCCGCAGCAAGCGCAGAAGCAGCCGGCCGACGAGCTCCGCGGGGCGGTCACAACGCCGGGAGGCATCGCTGCTCCGGGAGTGCGGGCAGAAGCGCACTGTAGTTAGCGACGGTCGCCGACGTGGGGATGAGCTGGTCACTGAGCGCTGCCCGAGGAGATGTGAAAACGCAGAAGCTCTACTCTAAGATCGGACGCGACTTTTGATCGAACATTTGAAAATATATACATACATATATATATACACATCAGTCAATACGATATAAACCGCAAGATTTAATAGAGCGCAGTAATCTAATATTATAAAGCCACAAAACACTGACACACTTAAGACATCCTGTGACAGAGCAGGTGCCTCCTAACATGTGATCCATGCTCTGCTGGTTGATGTGTCTGCAGCAGGCTGCGGTAAATCCTGCCGCTGAGGGGGAGGAGACACACGCGGTCCAATCCGTGAGAACAGCAGTCTGAGGAGGACTGTGAGGGATTACTGGAGATGTGGTGAAAGTGTGTAAGAAAAACAGTCCCAAGTACACGAATAGAACTGCCTTACTGTCACAATGGCAGTCAGTGTTATTTAGCCAGTTTCCAACACCCTCAAGACATCACTGTGGGTCACCTAAAAAAAGGTTTTCAAGTAACATGAAGAAGGAAGCGGCTGCTTTAAAATGATGTCCCTCAGCTGCATGTGCAAAAATGATAAAGATCAGAATAACAAATAATGCCAACTTCCAGCTTGCACAACATGACCCATTTCTGCAAATCATTGCTAAATGGCCCATATTATTTCCAGGACATTAGAGCTGATTTACTTGACTATGACTGATTGTTTTTATATGGTTTTGAACTGCTCACCTTTGTACAGAAGATGATGGCACACAAAGATGAACGATGCTACATTTAGACTTTGAATAATTAAAAAAATAAGAGACTTTTTGGCAGCTATTTATGAGCACCTAAGCAACACATCACCATTTTCTCCACAATAACGTGGATCAGGAAGTGGTTTCCTGTTCATAGTCTAGTACAGTCTTTGACAGTAAAACAATTTTCTGTCTTCTTAAGATAACAAAAGCATCACAAACCCTCCAATATTTCCTGATTATCCATTAATTACTTCTAGGGACACACCTATACGTTCACCGCATATATGCATCTATGGATACGAGTAAATAATATGAAATTTACAGGTAACAATGAGCAATGATTATCTTGTAGGTCGCATCAGTTTTGGTTTTGGTGTGAGAAAGAGCAGAAAGCCCTTAAAACAGGTAGATATAACTGTTATTTTAGACATGGCAATTTCACAATCAGTACACCCTGAGTCACTTCCCATAACCGTGTCCAAAGGGACAACCTGACACCAAATGTGTATCAAGCAACAGCAAAACAACATAACAACGGAAAGAATATTGAGAAACCTGAAAGGAGATTTCAGACAGCCTGTGACCTAAGGAGAAACCTGACCTTAGACTTGGTTGTGCTGGTTGTTGATCCCTTGTGGTTTCAATTACAAACTAAGGGTAACTATCTGGCCACCACCTGACTACCAGTTTATATCCCAGGATAAACAACAACTGCAGTGTGGTGTTTTTCCTCTTAGGTCGATCTGTGTCTCTGACCCAGCAGAGGCAGTTGATGAACTGGAGTGATCAGCTCAGTGAAGTTACAAATGTATACTTCCCCTGAGAGACATTTACAAGAGAAGAGTGTTTATTTATTATCCTGCTGAGTCACATGTGGTTTAACATATCAAAGCAATAAAGTGTGTAACTATCAAGCATTAAGTAGATAAAGAATAAACAGATATATAAAGCAGAAGTAGGGATGGGAAGTTGCAGCATTTCAAACTTGTCTGGTCTACCCAAATCTTTTTAATTCATTTTAATTAAACTGCAAGCCCATCAAATTTTTCTATCATTGCTGGCAGTGTGTTGTTCTGACAGTTGCACACTGACGATGTGAAACACCGGAGCGCTGGCACACCTGAGTCACATGTGAGCCCTTTTTTTCAGTCCTGTGATCAGACTCAGAGATAATGAAGCAGTTGTGGTTATGCTGAATATCTCAAAGAGGGAACTGAAAAAGAATCAGAGCAATAAGCAGAACAGATAATGGTAGTAGTATCTAAAAACTTATGAGTATCAGTTCCTAAGCAGAGGCAGACAAATGTTACACCAATGAGGTTTAAACAATCACAAGGAGACCGTCCTCACTAACTAACTACGGCTTCCTCTGACAGCCACTTTTCCACCCTCCCACCACATGCTGCCTCTCTTGTCGTGAGGTTGCTTTCTCCTTCTCTGGCCTCTCACATCGACCCCTTCAAAATCACTTCCATCTCCCTCCTTACTTTAACTGGTGTTAGCGATTAAGGAAATATCCACGGTATCTTCTGTAAGAGTGCTGCAGGCATAGCTAAGAATAGTCATGAGGCTATTCATTCCTGCCTTTGGGATTTATAGACTCTCAGCAACCCACATGTTTATGTGTGAGATGTTGAACCCATCTCTCAAGTTCCACCTGGTTATTCTCCCCCGTTGACTGCTGAAACTCACACCATCCAATAGCAGGCAGCGAATGCCAGCATGCGGTTTTTACATGTAGACACCAGACACTCCTCTGCTGCCCTTATGTTTCCACACATACAAACACACAGTCACCTTAGTGATCACTTCACACAGTGTATATATTAGCACAGCCAGGACTTTACAGTATTTATCTGAAGCACACACATACTATCAAACATCTGTGATGATTAGCTGCATGTATTACATACTGAATTATAAACACAAAGAATAAAAATGTACTGTTTGTGTGTGTGTGTGTGTGTGTGTGTGGGGGGGTGTTTCGTCTTAGAGCCACACAAATGTAAGCGTAGCATGAATGGAAACGAGTCCCATTCAGAGCATATAATCCTTTGTTCCACTTTTCTCCTCTTTTGACTGCAGAACTATGAGATTATAAGAGATCAGAAATATTCTAGTCATAATAAATAACCTTTTTCTCCTTCTAATTTCCCTTCTGCATGCTCTGCCAGTGATGTTGCTGCTTTTAGCTGATGTCACTGGCTTGCTGATGTCACTGGCTTTAATCAGCAGCACTGCAGTGGGGCTTGCTTACGTAGCCAGGCATGCTGCCTCACTGAAGTCTTATTCCAGTCTGAATGAGTGTCACTACCTGTGTCAGAGATGCACAGCAGGCACGGACGTCAGCAGTGGGGGGGGGGGGGGGGGGGGGGGGGGGACAAACTCCTTCTGAGACTTTAAGAAAACGAATTCAGTGGACAGGCTCACCTTTAGTGAGTGGCTGCTCGGATGTGAATATGTAACGCTGCAGGTTGAACTTAAAGAAACAGTAAAATGAAAAACACATACACAGTCTCAGGAATTGATTTATTGCTTGCTATATGCTACATGTGTGTTAATTCCTGTACACCAGGAAATCTGACTTTTCTATAAGACTCAGCTTGAACTCATTTACAGCTAAATAGATTTATACACTCAAATGTAATGTAAGGTGTCTAGAGAACCATAGCAATACATAAAACCATACTTTACTAGTGAGCAGCATTAAAGGAGGCATAAATTTCAATTTCAGCTGATAAAAACAGTGTTTACATTTCCGAAGAATGTAATGCATTTACAGTATTTAAGCCTCATCCTCCACTTCCTGAGCTGTGGATGAGGGAGGAGTAGACAGCTGAGAAAAAAAACAAACCAACAAAAAAAAAAAACCCTGTCTCTCCACAGCACCATAGTGAGTATATTCAATAATCTAGCTTTTGATATCAACCAATCTTGTAATTCAACCCTCCCCTACTGTCTTTTTCCCTCAGAAGTGTATCAAAGTACACGAGCTCATCTTTTGTTTCAGATCCAGTCTCAGTTCTGTAGTGATTTTCAAAAAGACGAGTCTTCATTACAGCGATCTTTGCCCAAACTAACAATCATAACTGAACAAGCTTATTCTTACACATTATGCCCTTTCTCATGACCTCTCTGGGGTACATCACATACTGTGTATTTATGCAGTTGACTGAAGGCTTTCACTAAGTCCAATGTATGAAATCAGAGACTGTGGAATTTATTAGTTTAAAATTAAATTTGTGACAGAGACAGGTGACAATTTAATTGAACACGATACAAAAGAAGAACTCATCATTGTTGTGTATACTGTATACAGCTGCACACTAATGCCTTCACTCAACTTCTAATGTAGGCTCTATTCAGAGTCCTTTGACCCAGAAATGAATGCCGATTGCATCATTTCCCACTAAAGACCAAAGCCAGATGTTAGTGGGTGTCAGGTCTTTTTTAAGCTGGTAGAACAGGGTCAATTTAATCAGCTGATATTTGCCTGTCACAGATAAGCCATACTGTTGGATATATAAAAAAAAAATGTTTTACAAAAAACATTAACATGCTGACTGCTGTGAATATTTGGGCATCTGGCTGGACACTACACTCTTTTAAGACCTATGCGGAACACCGATCAAGAAAATCAAAGTCAAAAATTGGAATTTTATACAAAAATCCCGTTTGCCTTTCACTAGTCATATGATCATAGTATGAGCCACTACATCGTCAGCAATTGATTTTGCTGATATTATTTATATGCATGCTTCTACGTCCACCTTAAAGCCTCTTGAGTTTGTGTATCACAGTGCGCTGTGATTCATATTCTGTACTTACTCAGCGCTGTCTCTGACAAGCCCTCCTTATCTAACAGAAGACAGCAGCATGTATGATGTTTGTTTACAAGCCTCTACTGCAATGAATGCCTGCTTACTGCCGCTCTTTGATTCAATTTAAACACAGTACTTACAATGTCAGGCCACAGGATGTATTAATATTTGATGCACCTATTATTCACACTGAAATTGGAAAAACTGGATTTTAACACTTTGCTGCCTACTAATGGAACAAGCTACAGTACTGCATGTAAAAAAAAAATATTATCCAATAAACCAGTATTAGAAATTATTGAAATTTAAACTCTGCATTGGGCATCAGCTATAAAGCTGTAGAAAAAAAATTTGGCTTCTGCAAATTTAGTGACCTACAAGCCAGTGCAAATAATCTGACAAAGTGTATGTGTAAAGCTTAACCAAATGTACAGGTATTGGTTTTAACATCTAATAACAGCTCAGAGGACAAAAAAAAAAAAACTACTACATCAAATATATCATTGTTGCCCCAGACCATCAGTTATAACACTCATTAAACCCGTAATTAAAGCTGTAATCATCTGCTAATCTGAAAGTTGGTGGTTTTATCCCTGACTGCTCCTGTCTACATGCCAAAGTATCCTTGGGCAAGATACTGAACACTCTCGGATGCGTTCATCCGAGTGTGAATGTGTGTAAATCTTGGATCAAAAGGACTTAGATGTAGAAAATAAGTGCTTGTATGAATGTGTTTAAATGGGTGAATGAGGAATGTTGTATAAAGCACTTTGAGTGCTCAAGTAGAGTAGAAATTTGCTATATAAGAAGCAGTCCATTTGCCATTTATAATTAAAAAAAATTTAGAGGTTTGAGGTTGTTTTGAAGTTAAGACCAAGTACAGTTCCTTATTCAACTTCACCTTTATTAAAATGTGCTCCACTGAAAAACGTGCTGGCTTGTCAATACAAGCAACGTGCATCACAGGATTTCCACTGAAAATGTCACATTTATCAAATGTGTAAAGTATAAAAGAGAGAGAAGTGACTGAACAATTATATTCATTTAGGAACCAACTGAGAGTGACATTTGATCATGTACCTGTCTCTGTGTACACACACACACACACACAGATTTCACTCCCAGCTGCACAAATACAGACATCCCTCAGTTGGAAACTAAAGAGCTCCAGTGACCAAACAGACACAGAGACTTTGGGAGTGGCTAGCAATCTGCCCATGGATCAACACTGCAGTCCCCCTGACCCACATAGCCAGCTACTCACAGGGATGCTGCTGCCCTCTAATGGGCAGTCAGCAAGCCATTGTTTATTATCTCACTGAGTGCATGATTTCAGGACTTCATTAGTTATTAAAAGGTCAAAAAACCAAAGAAGAACTACAAGTGTTCAGTGGCAGAACAAATAAACACAACACCAGTGGAAAGAACTAGGCAGTTACTGGGGGACTCTAACCAGTTGCAAGTGTGGCTAAATGAAACAGGATGAACCAGATTTCCAACTCTGAAGCAATATGAGACAGCAGTGACTTGTGATGCCACAATAGTACAGGAGCCCTTTTTCAAGTGCAGAAAGGAAGTCCTGCAGCGTCAGACACATTTAATGATTAACCATTATCTGGCTCTTTGGGAAAAGCCTTTCTTCCTCCCTGTTTGTTTAGGTCAGGCCAGATCAGGTGAGAGCTCATGGGCAGCAACCTTTTAGGCCCTGTGTTCTTTTTTTGTTTGGTTGTTTTTGGGTTGGACTGGGAACACATTTCTGATCCAGAGAACCAAATTCTTGAGCTAAATCTCACACTGCAATGTTGAATCAAGATAAAAGATCTCATGCGTGTCTGAGTGTCAGTATCTTACCTCCTCGGCTGAGAGCGGCGGTCATCCTCCCCGCTACCCGACTCCTGTGGCGATTAAATAAGAAAAATATGTATGAGAATGAGGGACGTACAACAGTACATCACAAAGTCAGCATAAGGCTGCAGATGGAGATGCAAGCTAATCTGAATGCTGATAATTAATTTAAAACTATTTGCATCATGTATTTTTTGAAGGATAACACACTTGCCAATGTCACCAGTGTTTATCTTCTCTATATTAGGAAATAGATAATACTGTATACAATGAACTGCTAAAAGTAGCAGTAGGGCCAATGAAGACATTTCAACTTAGTGCAATTTTGCACAAAAGCAAAATTGTGGCTTTACAGTATTAGTTTCACGTTATGATGGTGTGCAAAACACTTCTAAAAAGCGTGCCATATTAAAAAAAAAAAAACTATAGGAAAGCCCATCTTTAAATGAGAGAGCACTTAACCATAACCAAGTTTGGTAAAAATCAAATGAGCTGCCAATTAATATACAAACAAAACGTGAATGAGAGTGGAAAGAAAATCCCACTGTCCTATTTTGGATAACAAAGACTGGCTTGCATATTTCCATATTCACACACACACACACACACGCACACACACACACACACACACACACACACAAGCATCCAGCTGAGCATTCAACACCGCCTGAACTGAGTGCTACAGAGAGACAGCGGAGAGAGGGAACAGAGTTCAGCTTTAACTCAATTTTACACACTCTCCAGGAAAATGACCTCAGTCTGTTTTTAAGGTGTGGCTGGACAGGGAATAACACAATCACACACACACACACACACACACGCACACACGCATGGAGACAAGAGGAAACAAAAAGAAGCATCTAAATGAGCAAACTGGAATATTTTGCTAACTGTGGAAGCTAAGGCTCAGTGGCAGATAAAAATAAAATACCTGTCACTTATCTCGTGATGCTCGTATTTATCTTGTTTACAGACTGTGTGAGCTTAAATAGCTTTAAATGGCATTACAACAACATTAACAGCTGTGCAAAAGGAAGAAGTGGATTAAAGGTTTATGAGAAAGGTTTAGAATTATAACTGGTCAGACTGGAGATGAGTGCTACTGACAAAAACCAGATCACAATATTACATCTGTTAGCACAGGGCTACTGCACGTTTTGTGCAGTGTCAGTGTGAGAAGGAAATGAGGAATTGGTAAGTTTGGTTCATGTTATCATTTACTACCAGGTCTTGTGACACTGCTGTGGATCCAGCTCCATGCAATAACTCCAGTGGGTGGTGCTCAGCTCCTTTAAGCCACAGTATTCAAAGCAGATTTCCAGTGTGGGCAATCAGAATTATATTTAAAATAGATCCACAATTAAAAAAAAAAAAAAAAAAAAAAAAAAAACACCTGACACTGGAACAAATATGTTGGTAAAGATTTCTGTACCAACAGATCCTTTATTGGTACAATTTCAAAAAAAAGAAACTACAGCTTTGTTGCACTGCTACATTACAAAGTCTATAATTACAACCTCGTTGGCTCTTAATGCTGGACATCTGAGGAAGTGGAAGGTCTTCTGGAAACAACAGTATTCAAATATTTGCTGTTGCACAGAAGAATATAATTATATTTAGTTAAATGACAAAGTTTAAAACTTTGGGGTTTGTTTTGATTGGAAAACACACAGATTTTGTATATTTTGCATATATATGAAAATTATGATCCCTGACCACCACCACCAAAGTTTATGGAAATATCAAGCCTAAACATGCAGTCTGGGCAGGGATCTGCATTTTCAGGCTGTGCTTACATGTTAGAGCCGAGATTATCACCGATACAAAACTATTTCTACACTAAAAAGAACGTGAAGTACCATATGTGTGCTCTCCCTGCCAACAGCCCCAGCAGATACATTCCACATAAGGTTTAAGTGAGTATGGAGGGAGGAAAGAACTAGAGACAGACACAGACACATCACATGACCAAAAAAACAAAAAGAAAACCCCCAAAACACAGGAAGCCAGACATGTCTGTGCAATCTGCTATAAAAGTATGCGTGTGGGTTACAATTTGAAAGCAAATTTCCACTACAAAATACGTCATACGCTTCACAACCCCTGCCCTCTTCACCTTCCTAAATCACACATATGGATATCCTCTATGCTTACTCTTGCAGCTCACACTGCTGCCCTGGTTCACCATCACTTCTCGAAAGACAGACACTTTCGCAGACAGACTCCTCGCAACTTGTTGCTCAATTGTAGAACTTAAAAATTCCTTCAGTGCTTAATCGTGGATGACAGTCATAACAAATGACCTAAAATGTACATGTACATAGCAGTACATTTATCACTGTGCTTACTCACAGAACCTGTTTTCTCTGAGCTGTAAGGACAGGGTCCCGTTCAAGGCACAACATACCTACAGATTTTTTGTGACTGCCACTGTTAGTGACAAACAGCTTGATTGCAGTTATGATTTGGGACACAGCTGGGGGTAGAAGAAACATTTTGATACACAGTTAATCTAATATTCTGCTGGGGTCCAACCAGCAAAGAAACAAGGGAAATTGTTTTCCCCCACTGTGCTCCATTTTGGGCTAGGAGCAATTTGATTTTTTTAAGCTAAGGCATGCTACTTCAATATCTAAATACACAATCATAGGTCCATAACCACATTGGAAAGTAAATTATAGGTCAACATTTTCACATAATCCAGTGACTGCTCTTCTCTGATATTGCTGCCAGTATAATACACACACACACATATAAGTGCGAAACAGATAACATTTGAATGGTAAACAGAGTGTGCTTGTAGATTACTTCCTCCCTCTGTTTCTGCCTGTCTGATGGGGTTCCCTGTTTCTGTAGAAACCAGACAAGCAAAGAGGGTAGCAACAGGAAAACCACCTGCTCGTCTGCTTTGCATGGGCACACTCCTGCCTTCAGTAAACACACACACACACACACACACACACACACACACACACAGGAAGAGAGAGGCAGACAGATAGAAAACAAGCAGTGAGACAGTCTGGGTACGTGACAGACACGTCCACAACCTCGTTTACATACCACGACCAGTATTGCAGGAATAAATGCCGGCATTCACGCGTGTCATCGGGCACTTACCAGGGCAAGTGCTTCACATATTTACATTTCTGAGGCTACAAACCATTAAATAACAAGACGTATAATGTGTTATCACACAGTCGATGAAAGTTTCTCTATTCCTGGATAATGTAGCTAACTGCCAGTTTGAACGTTTGGACTACCGGAAATGTATGTATAACGAGCATGTCAATAGTGGAGTACATAAAATAAAGGGTCTGCCATTTCCTCTCAGGTTAACCCTGTTGTTGTATTTACAGACGGCAATAACAGAACATTTTCAGGTTACCTCAGCAGCTAGTACCGACTCTAATACTGTAACTGAAAAATGATGGGTAGCTATATTCCACGCATGCGCAGCAGTACAAAGGCAAGGCACTAGGGTTGACAGTGAGCAGCCGACAAAAAGACAGCCAAAATGAATCCTCAGGTCGGCTTCTGTAGCGAGGAGATGTGAGTTTGGTGGAGGTGATGGAGGCGGTAGTAGAGGAGGGTTCAGGAAAAAAGCGGTTCTTACCGAAACGCAGGGGCTGGAGCTGGTGCTGGGGGTCGGTGAACGCTGCACGGTAACCAGCGCCATTCAGCGACCGGGAAGCGGACACCTGAGAGGAAGCGACCACGGAGACAAGAACATAACTGTCTTGAGAGGGCGAAAGCCCAGTTGAACCTGACTTCTCGATCCTCTCTCCTTTAACCCCCCCTCCCTCTCTTTCCCTGTGATCGTTTACTGTTTGACTACTCCCCGGCTGTTTCCTCTGTCGGCGCCACTTGCGCATGCGCAACTACCCTTAGCTTGTCGATTCTGATTAACCGTATGTGTGCTGGAGATAAACAAAGCGCCTGACTAGTGGCTGCAGAGAAAACGATCATTTATTTAAAAAGACGTGTAAATACATCATTAAGTACACTGCCTATAACAATTGCAAAAAAGGTCTAAGGCTAGAATAGAATAAAACCCTTTATTGTCATTGTAATTAAAATGCAAAGAGATTTGGAGTGCCACTCCAGCTTGATGCAACAGGGCTGAAGCTACATACCACCTGCTACGATTAAAAAAGGTTACATAAGCACACTATAAGACTGTTACTTAAAAAAGAAGTAAACATGCACACCATGAAGTACTCCACACAATACGATACACTGCTGGAGCCAACAGATTTCCAGTCTGCAGCTATTGCACAAGTAAAGTTTTCTGGCCTGAGAGTGAAGTATAATAACACAACATAAATAGCATATGAATTTTTTAAGAGTGTTATTGTGAGAGTGTATGTAAGTATACTGCGACTACACTTTGCATGTTGGTTGAGAGTGCAAATGCCCTTAGGGTAGAAAATGTTCATGAATTTGTTAAAGTTTTTAGTGACATTGTAGTGTCTGCCTGAGGGCAGGAGGTCAAGCAGGTGGTGGCCAGGGTGAGAGCAGTCTTTTAGTGTTTTGGGCTCTGGGAAAGTAGCGTGTGTATGCGCAATGTCCTCGAGATATGGCAGCAGATTATTTTTTGGGGCTGAGTTGATGACCTTCTGTTAAGCTTTCTTGTCAGCAGCTGAGCAGCCAGCATACCACACTGTGATCTAGCTGAGGAGAAATATCCCGACTTTTAGTCTGTAGTAGGCATCCTGATTGACCTTTAAAATGGATTGTACATTATTAGTAATTCAGCGTTACCATCCACAGGTTATAACTCTATAACGCTTTTCATAAAAAGAAATTGAAGCCTTTTGCAGCTATAACAGCTTCGACTCTTCTGGGAAGGTTTCCCACAAGGTTTAGGAGTGTTTTTATGGGAGTTTTTGACCATTCTTCCAGAAGTGCATTTGTGAGGTCAGACACTGATGTTGGGCTGAGGTCAAGACTCTGTACAGGCCAGTCAAGTTCGTGTTCCCACAAAGTTGGGAGCATGAAATTGTCCAAAATGTCTTGGTATGCTGCAGCATTCCTTTCACTAGAACTAGGGGGCTAAATCCAACCCCAACTATAATCCTCCCTCCAACAACCTTTACACTTGATGTAAGGCTTGGATGCAGCTACTTGGCCATGGAAACCCATTCCATGGAGCTCTCTATGCACTGTTCTTGAGCTAATCTGAAGGCCACATGAAGTTTGGAGGTCTGTAGCATTTGACCCCGCAGAACGTTGGATATGTCTACTAACAAGGAAATTTCAGGACTGGACTTGTTGCACAGGTGGCATCCATCACAGCACGATTCTGGAATTCACTGAGCTCCAGAGAGCAGCCCATTCTTTCATAAATGTTTGTAGAAGCAGTCTGCATGCATAGGTGCTTGGTTTGATACACCGTGGCCATGGAAGTGACTGGAACACCTGAATTCAGTTATTTGTGTGAGTGAGTGAATACTTTTGACAATATAATGTATAATAAATCTCAGAGTGTCCCTTAATGTGCTTTATTGGTTTTCTAAGGCAGTGTTTTTGTGTGAAGTACTTGACTGTGTTTTAATACACAGGCTACTATCAGTTTAATTCATTTACAATAACTCAAGGCCAAAGATGTGACCAAGTTAACGCTCACAAGTCACTCAAATTGTAAAAGCAAGTCTAAATTAGAAAAAAAACTTTTGTAGAAATCAGTTCAGGAGCGTTAGTCTAAACCTGTTGCTCTCCTGCTTAAAGCTCGTAAAAGAAAAAAGTGGCGCCTTCCTGCAGTTTACCACCCGGTAGTCATGTGATCTTTTGTAAGCATACACAAGTAGCTTCCTGTCTGAACCTGTACAGCTACACTGTTATCTTCACGGCCTGAGGCCACAGATCAAGGATAACAGAGACCTGTCAAAAATGACACAATCAAATACGTTAAATGTGTGTCATCATCAGCAAGTGTAACACAGCCCAGATGCCAGTGTGTTTAGGTATGCACGGATGCATAACGCCAGCACTCCTCCTGTCATTAGCTGTTTTGAAACCTGGTTTCTCTTCATTGTTCTGCACACAGACAAATCAAACGTCATTGTTAAAAATCAAAAACTAAAACATGACACAATGACATCCTTGTTGGCACTAGTAGTGTTTTTTTATTTATTTCTATTTATCACACAAAGAGGAGGGTTGTTCTTTTCAGTTGTTGATACACTAATAGCTGCTCCTAATTTTCAGCTTAGCCCAACCACATTAAGTTTCCTTCAACCACTGCTTCTAGTCGTGTGTAACTACCTGTCCATTTACCCATCACCCCTCAGTTCATTCATCAATCAGGCAGCTTTGGTTGTGATTCACAGGGATTAGCAGTGAGGCCACAGGGGAGATGAGATGCAGATTATGGCAGAGATAATGGTGTTTGGATTCAGAGTCACTCAGACGAGGTGGCTGGGATTCAAAGCTGTAGCTTTAATCACAGGTGAGCGGTGCCCTCCTTGATCTTACCTAATGGAATGAATTACCGCACAGGTTTGGAAGAGAGCATCTGATTAAGCAAATCGAATTAGATAAAAGCATTTAAGATTTAATGTTGTTTTCTCAGCAGTTAAAAACTCACATTCATTTATTACTTTTCTCTGATTATACTTCTTTTCAATGCGAGCCATATTCAGCAGTCAGACATAAAAATAACAGGTAAACCTGATGTGTTTTAAATACTTAAAAATAACTGCTGTAATAAAAGCAAATTGTTTTAATCACATAACAGCCAGTTAATGTGTACTGTAAACTCTTTGAGTTTATTTGTATTATTTGTGTTTGTCTAGCAAAATACATTAATTACATTTATGTAAACACAAGCTCTGATTAACCCAAGATTTAACAAGTAAACTGCTATACAAGCCAAACATGCACATCCAGCAGTTGAAGGGGTGCAGGAACAAGGACGATATCATTAGAAAAAGACAGTCCGCACACTGGAACGCTCATAAAAAATTATTTAATTGCCTTCAAGGTGAAGTAACGTTTCGGGGATCCATGCCCTTCTTCGGACTTCAGCAAAAGTGCTGCCATGATTTTTGTTTTTGCTTTAACATTCTTGACAGATTATTCCAGAGGTCAAGTGTTGTTTGTGTGCCAGTTTGTAAATGATTTCACAAATTACAATTGAGCTATGGTAATACTTTTATCTCAATTTTTCAATTGTAATTAATACATATTTTTGTAGAAAAGTTAACCATTCATACTGTAGTGATGGTGGCCATAACTAAATACTGTACTTAAATACAAACTTGATGTGCTTTATTATTTTCATATGACACCATATTAAACATCTACTGTGCTACACCTCAAAGGCAAATATACTTTCCACTCAGCTTTAATTAAGTTACAATTTATAATGCCCTTCCTGACCAGCAGAACCAAATATTTCAAAGTTATTTATTTAGATTAAAAAAAATAAATAAAATAAAGTGTTCTGCATTGGGATGGGGACATACTCCTGCTTTCTGCACTGAATAAACTATGAAAAAAAAAGAGAAAAAAAAGAAAAAAAGAGTTAGATTAGCTATAAAATGTGGCAAAGCCAATCATTTTTTTGAGATATGTGGTTCATATGTGCAGTGCTGTAGATTACCCAGCAGAAGTAGTTATAATAAACTCATATTCAGTAAAATGTTGGGTACACATTAATGTAGCAGTTTGAATCCAGGAACAAGTAAAAATAATCAAAATAATTAATTTTATTTTTACTTTCACAAGCTGCTCTTGGTTACTTTGTGTAGTATTTTTATTTATGTAACAGCATTTTATAGCAGCAGTATCAGTAGACTACTTTTACTAAGGTAAATGATTTGAGTAGCCCACTGCTTCCACCAAGTGGCATTTAGGAACAGAATTATGAGCATTAGGCTATGTATATTAATACATATTTACGTTATGATTACTATTGATGAGTTCTGTTACCTCTTCAGGCCTGTAAGCATTAATAAGCTGGCATGAGCCGGATAAAATCAACTGGTTCTGGTATTTGTGAGCGATCACAGCAGGCAGACAGCCTATGCGTAAATTAACCTACAATTGAAGCACTGTCGCCATCTTGTGGTAACAAACGTGAAATACCACTATCACTGTAACACTCGGTTATTTGACTTTGCGCTCTAATAAAATACAGCCCCAGTTCCAAAAAGGTTGGGTGCTGTGTTAATGTAAATATCAGAATGCAGTGATCTGCAAATCTGTTCAAATTTATTCACAATAGAATAAATGTTTTAAATGTTCATACATTGTGCTTTTTCATGCAAAATATTGGCTCATTTGAATTTGATGGCAGCAACACATCTCAAAAAAGTTGTAATGGGAGCAACAAAAAGCTCTAAATAAGTATACTTATTTGTAGCTTTTTTTTCTTTCTAATAACCTGAATATTGCATAATATTATCCAGGTAAGTCGGATTTTGTTTATCCAATGTTGCCTCCGTGGGTTCAAGTGCCAGTTGACGTCCGTACATTCGTAACAGAGGCTCAAACCCATAACAGCAGCAACTCTAACTCCCCCCAAAATATGGCTATGGCTCCGTGGTGTGGTGACCTTATTAACTGCCTGCTGAGCTGCAGCTTCGCACAGTGTTTGTACGAACCCCCTGAAATTGTGTCGAATCTGCTGTGCGCGTCCACAGCCAGTGGAGCAAGATGGCGGTCCCTACAAAACAGTAAGTTCCAGCTATGCTAGCATGGTTATGACAGCAGGTTATTATTTAGTTTCAGTTTATTAGGGTTATATTTACAGTCGCGATAAAGAGCTTCTTTCAGTGTAACAGCCGTGTCGTTCCAGCTCGGAATCATGTATAAGAACGGAGGCTCTTCTCTCGCAGTTAGCGAAATGCTAACGTTATGCTATTCTCTCTTATAACTTATTAAAAAAGCATCCTCTTATCGTTCGTCATCAAAGGCCCGTTTTGTGTTTTTCACGCGTACCACACATCGATCAGCTGATTTATTTGAACCCAAATAGGTGGCTGTCGTTAGGAGGAGTTTGCAGCAAACGTTATTCATTCAAAATGCAGCCAATTTGGTCTCTTTAATGCGTGAGATAACAAATAAATAAGGTATGTTATGATTGATTTGGGTTTTATGTCACAGTCAGATCAATACCTTTGCATTTCTTCCGGCGAAGATACAACTTTTCATGATTATAACCGGTAAAGGTTTTGCATTCGCAAAGACAGGATTAAAGACGCCTGTTTCCTAATTGTCCTCAGGTATGGGCTGATTTTGCCACAAAAGAAGGGATTATCAAAGACCACAACCCTACCGAAACCCTCTGTGTTCGGGGATGACTCCGATGAAGAGGTTGGTAAACGGATTTGTCACAAACAGGATATTACAATTTGTTCTTGGTCATTTAGCAAACTCAATTTGGTTCAGATATTTTGATTGTTGAGAAAGCAAAAAGAAATAATAATGAATCCACTAACTCGTTTGCATGTTTACAGACTTATGTTTAAATTTGCTGAAAACATTTTAATATGTTTTGTTCCCCAGACCTCGGTTGGGGAAAGTCTGCAGAGAGAATCAATAAAAAAGAAGATGATGAAACAGGTAAGAGCAGTCTTGAATCTGTATACTGTCATGATTTTCTTAATGGCCCTCTTCTTTTTTTCTTCTTCATCTTTCTGTTTTCCTCTTTCTGAAGACACGTCTGGAGATGCAGAAGGCCCTGGAGCAGGACAGTACTGTATATGACTATGATGGTGTGTACGATGACATTCAGAAACAGAGACTTGAGACCAACAAAAAAATTCTGGGAGGCGCTGACAAAAGGGTAAACTCATTTATGTTTGTGCTTCGGTTCCATTCAGGTTGTGTTATGGTGTCTGTTTGGTGTAATACTGTCCGTGTCTCCTTGTTACAGCCAAAATACATCCACCAGTTAATGAAAGCAGTAGAGGACCGAAAGAAAGAACAAGAACGAAGGGAGGAGAGGAAGATTCAGAAGGAAAGAGAGGCAGAAGGAGAGAAGTTTGCGGATAAAGAGGCTTACGTTACATCTGCCTATAGGCAAAAACTGCAGGAGCAGAAGGAGGAGCAGGAAAGAGAGAGGAGAGAGGCAGAGATGGAAGGTTAGAGTGATACTTTACAGTTATTATTATATATGTTTAATAATCATATATTTAATGACTGATGCAGGTCTTCATAATCTGTGAGGATTCTGGATATTGTAAATACAAAGTGTGTCTTATTTGTTTAAATTTGTCTTTGCTTAGCTGCTTTGGATGTGAAGAAACAAAAAGACCTGAGTGGCTTTTATCGGCACCTGCTGAATCAGACTGTGGGAGAGGAGGCAATACCAGATCGCTCGGCAGTCAAGTCAGTCATAGCTCCTCGTTACTTCCTCATCAATGAACACGAGCACATACATTTATTTTTTTAATATTTACGAACCTTTATTATGTCTCTGTGCCTTTCACAGACCTCAAACTTCAACAGTTTCAAAAGACTCAGAGAAGATGTCACCTGTTCCCTCACCTTCGTCCCATGAAAATATCCCAAGTTCAAGCAGTGACACTGAGGAAGGCCATGAGCAGAGATCTGGGTTTATGAAGCCTGGAGGCGGCTCTGCACACTCAAAGCGCCAGTACAGGCAGAGGTCACCTTCATCAGGGAGCGGAGATGACAAGGAGAGGGAAAAAGAAAAGGAGCGAGACAGACATAAAAAGAGTCACAGAGACCAAGACAGAGGGAGGGATAGGGATAGGGAAAGAGACAGAAACAGGGGGAGGGAAAGAGATGACAGGCATGGAGAAAGAAGAAGTGACAGGGATAGAAGGAGGGACAGAGACCGAGGCAGAGAAGATGACAGAGGTAGAGGCAGGGGGGATACGGAGAGGGAAGACAGGCATGGGAAGAGGGAGAGGAGCCCCAGAGAAAGAGAACGGGATAAGAATGGGGAGAGGGAAAAGAGAAGGAAACCAGATGAAGACAAGTGGAAAGATAGACATCTGGAGGAAGAGAAGGAACCAGAGAAGGAGAAGAGTCTGAAGAGGGAAGAAAAGGATCTCGAAAAGAAGGAAGAAGGCAAAGAATGCACAAAGGGGAACAAAGATGAGCAGAAAAATCAAGGCGAGGAGGAAGAGGAGGAGAAGGCAAATAAGTTTGCAAAGCGCAGCACGGATCACACTGTGAGTTCGGCGAGAGAGAGGTACATGGCCAGGCAGATGGCGCGCTCGGCATCTAAAAGCTATATTGAGAAAGAGGAGGACTGAGAGCACACAAAGAAAACATCCCCAAACTGCACTCAGATTTTATATTTTGTTTAAAAAAGCAAATGTTTTTTTTTTCTTCTTTAAACACTTAATACTTATTGAACTTGAGTGGTTCCTTCTGAAAAATACACTTTTTAGCAACTTAAAATGAAGCTGTATGTAAGAGCCTTATTTAAAAGTTTAGGGGAAAATCCTCAAACAGGAGGAAATTGGAAAAAATGCATTTTTAAGGACTGTTTTTTGCTGTGGATTAATACACACTTGGTATACGAGTGGGTCTTTAAAAACTAAAACAGGATGGGATAAACTGCAGCGCTTGTGTTCCTTGTAAAGAACTTCCTCCCCTTTGCAGTGCCGAATATCGATCTTTGTAAAATTTCTGGACAGCTGTGGAGGTTTGTAGCAAAATGAGTAAGATGACAACACTTCTAAGTAGAGTAAGTTTGTTGTTGGTTATAGCCTTTTCATGGCACAGTAATACAATTATAGGACATTACCAACCTTTTCCTGTAACCACGCAGTGAACAGACTGTGTGAGTGTTTTTGATTTCTCTTTGTAAAAAACAAAAAATGTTGACCTGTAAAATATGATAATTTTGCCAGAGTCTCTTGTGTCCTGTTATAAAGGAATGAGTGTAAATAGTAAGTTTTACCTCAGCTGCTAAACTGGGAATGTGAATGAGTGTGGAATTACTTGTGCAGTGATGATGTGTTCATTCACTTTTACATTTTAGGTGCATTCAGTGATAGGCTAATAAAATAAGATCTGGTCCACAGTTACTGCTGTTCCTCCTCGTCATTCTTAATTCCATGTTGAAATGAGCAAAAGAATGAACATTGAGAAGATAATTCAGAGGGTAACTATTTTTTATTGCAGAAAGATTTTGTGAAAACTGAAATGGATTACTGTTGGCCACCGCCACTAATATGGAAGCTTGTTTTCAGCCACTGAAGTTTTTTTGCCATCCAGAAGTCAAACTTTGAGGTTATGTTATCACAGTTTTTACTAACTCAATGTTGAGAAAGTAAAAATTGGAGTTGTAAAAATGCATCAATGTGATTTATTTATCACAAGATATTTTGAATTTGTATAATTTGCACAGATATGTTCATCACTGCTGAGAAAGGACCGACTGATTTGAACTCCACCCACGCTCTTGATAACAGAATAGAAAAGACTTAATCAACTGGTTGAAACAACCACAACAAAAAATAGTTTTTTGGATTAAATGATTTTGGGTAATCCCTCAGTAATTTCATGTTTAACATCAGAATGATTTAAACTGTGGGTTAGTCCTTTGGAAAAAGTCAAGCTGTAATCACTAGAGTGCAAAATCAAGCCAGTGGGAAAATGCCAAAAACTGAAGCTTCCTCCAAAAGTAAGTAAATTCTAATATTTATGTTGCTTAGCACTAATTAGCAGGTATCTGTCCATGGCACACTAATAGTTTATGAATGTGGCTTGCTAGATTTAGCTGAAGGTTTATTCCAACCTCTTGTCCACATGCAGTCACTTATGATTCCAAAACAAACCCATCTTTCAATTACAGTCTATGCAGAAATGCAGCCTTTGTAAAAGCACAATTAATAATGATTTGGCAGTTGATTAAGCATTAAGTAAAAAGCTTACTATATATGAGTTCTTATGGTGTACCTTTACATTGCAGTACAAGAATAAATTCTGAAAAGGAAATCGGGGGGGGGGACTGGCTATTCAGCCTACAGTGATTTGTCATGCAAAAGAAAAAAACCAACAGTTAACATTCTCAGCCTGGCAGCCCCGGTAAAAGCTGTCCAGCTCTCGTGGTGGTGCACGATGACATGAAAGCAAGTCTGCTTGGAGGAATCTTCTCGTGCAGCTCTCCTGATTCAGTCTGGTCTAGTTGTACATGTAGGTGATCAACCACTGGAACAAGAGAAAAGGCAGCTTACAGACTTATGATTTAGTTTACTTATGGCTAATTTCTGTACTGTAATGTAATGTAAGTGTTCTGTATTTACTCAGAACTGTAGTAATGCAAATGATGGATATATAGTTTAAAAACCAATGACTTGAAGAATAATTCTGTTTTACATTAGCTACAATTAACCCAGCAGTAACAATAAAATGCAGTTCTTACATATTCTATTACACACAATTGGAAAGAACAATTAATAGTAACACCTATAAAAAGAAATTGCGTACTTAGATGAAAAGAAATGATTGAATCCTTATGGAAATATACTTGCCTCTTCCCAGGTCAGGTTGATCGCTCCATCAGTTGATTTGCCATTGAAAATGCCTGCAGAGAAAACCACAATACAACACAAGCTTAATTACATTTTAAAATGGATGTATTATATAGTGATTAGTGGTTGCCACGTCACTTACCCGACATCTTATCCAGGCGCAACATGAGAGTGATGAAATTCTCCAAAGAGGTGGTGGAGGAGCCAGAATACCGAAACATCATCAACCCCACGATGCCGTCATTCACATTCATTCCTGGTAAAGACACGAGGAGAAAGTGAAAGTTAAAATATGAAGCAAGTTCCAAATGAACTACTGAGTTTAAAATGACAGTGTCATGGTCCTGGTGGCCCAGTGTTTTGAGTTCCTTTTGTGCAGTTCTGTTTCCCTGTGAGATTCCTGTGTTTTCATGATATGGGTTTTGTTCTTGGTTTATTTTAGGTTGTGGGTCTTTTTAGTTTCCGGGATTTATATTGAATCCCTGCTCCGTGTGTTGTCCTTCCTGTGTCTTTGCGTTCAGGTGTCGGGTTGTCTTTGTCCCTTGTCTTTTATGTATCCTGTTCCTCGTTTTAAGTCTGCGTCAGTCAGTTCCTGTTTTATTTTGACAGTCTTGTGTTCCCTGTATTTTGTGTTTGCGTTTGCTTCCTTTGTGTTATTAGTTTCATCTGAGTCACCTATTGCTCCCTGCTGTGCCCACTCTCCACTCTTTTTGTGTGTGTGTATTTAAGCCGTCAGTTTTTCTCTGCACTTTGTTGCGGCGTCATCTGTGTCCCCCCGGATGTGTTTCCCCAGTTTAGTGTTTTGTTACGCTGTTCTCCCAGGCTTGGTGTTTTAGCCTTGGTTGAGATTTTATTTGTTTTGTGACTTGTGAGCCTCCATTAAATAAATACTGTTAGAGTTTAGCTCTGTTGTATTGCTTCCTGCTTTGTAGTCCTTCCCTTCCTGCCACACAGCCTCATATGACAGAAACTATAACAGTAAGTAGTGTTACCTGCAGCCTCAATTGCCTTGCGGAGCTCATGGTTAGACAGGGATCCATTTTTATTCACATCAGAGCGATAGAAGAGATTCTGCAAACAAGATGCACTTTAAATATGTCTGTTTTTTTAAAAACTGCATGTGAGAGACATGTTAGGTTAATGTGTCCAAAAACTCTGAAGGAGAGAGGATTTAATTATGTCTGAATCTTGGCCATACTTGCTGCATTACCTTGTATTCCTGAATCTTCTTCCAGAGAACTGAGAATTTGGCAGTGGTCATTGTCATCCTTTGATCGAGCTGTGCACGTTAAGGATATCATATTAAAAACGCTGAAATTCATGATTAAAATATTCAGTTTGACAGTCAGCGTTGATCATTTTGGATGTGATATAACATAAAAATCAAAAGAAACATAGCTGCATATTTCAGGATACATCCACCAAGGCAATCATACTCCTGCAGGTATCCAGACTAAAGCCTCTGTGCCCATTTCCTGTGGATGGAAAAACTTTAATGTTCTATATAGAAACAAAAGACACCCCCCCCCCCCCCCCCAAAAAAAAAGAAAAGAAAAAAAATGAGGATTCTTAGGTTTTTTTATAGCACACACGATCATCTTACCACAAGGGAAATTTTCCTTCAGGAGCTTCTGGAGCTGTCTGGCACTCAGCTCACAATTCTAACAACAAGCAAAGAAACAACTCAGATGTATCAGTGCAGATCAAGAAAAGATGAGGAGCAGATGGATGAGCTTGGAGAAAACATTTAAAGCGAAGAAGGAGTAGAAAAGTATTCACACCTGATCAGTGTAGAGCTGAAATAAAGCCAGGTTGGGATCCTCATCAGTGGCTTTCTCCTTGTCTTTGTCACAGATCTAAAAGAGCAAAATTATCTGTTATTAGCAGCAGTGTGAAATAGAAGCTCTAAAACTGACAAATTATATAACGCAGTCTTTTCAAACCTCAGAAAGATGGTCATTATCTTCATCATCATCACCTCCAACATCATTACCAACTTCAAAGACACTGCATGCAGAGGAGAAAGTTTAAAAATAGCTTAAATCCTTTTGTGCAGAAATTTCATTCTATACAAAGGCTAATTTAGAATGACCGGTTTACGTGCTTGTCTTAACATGCATGTGAAATCAACACCATCAAAGCTGAACATTCATCCACCTGCTGCCCTCACATCACATGATGAAGTTACTAGAGAGACCAGTCTTGGCCCAACTATGATTAAACATTAAAACATCTCTCGAGCCTCTGCAGTTTGCTTACAGACCAAATCTGTTAGTGGATGATGAAATCATCTACATGCTCCGCAAAACTTACTCCTATCTAGACAGTGACAGCTGCACCATCTTTGAACTCTCATTTAACTGCTACTGACGGAGAAGTTACAGAAGATGTCAGTAAACACATCTCACCTCCCCCACTCACCCCTGTATTTCACAGCCTGGCTGGTTAATAAAGTAAAAACTTCATGTGATATGGTATTGGTTTCTGGTGATAATGAGATAAATTGACTCTATTATAAGAAAACAGCCATAAAAGACGGTGTTAGATTCACTCATATTCAAATAAGCCTGCTCCAGTCTGCATGCTAAAGTATCCTTGGGAAAAATATTGAACCCAATGTATTCATCCGAGTGTGTTAGATCCATCCATTCACTTCCGCTTATCCCCTTCAGAGTCACAGGGGGGCTGGAGCCTATCCCGGCTGACATAGGGCGAGAGGCAGGGTACACCCTGTACAGGTCGCCAGCCTGTCGCAGGGCCAACACAGAGAGACAGACAACATCCACACTCACTTTCATGCTCTCAGTCACATCTATGGGCAATTTAGAGTAGCCAATTAACCTAATCCCAGTAAGTGCATGTGTTTGGACTGTGGGAGGAAACCCACGCAGACACAGGGAGAACATGCAAACTCTACACAGAGAGAGAGGGAGAGGCCCGGACCAAGGTGGAATCGAACCCAGGCCTTCCAGATGGTATTCTAACTGTGAGGCAGCAGCGCTAACCACCGTGCTGCCTGTTAGATGCCATCTGCTGAATGTTTGAATGTTAGATAGAAAGCAGAAAAAATGTATGAATGTGTCTGACTGGGTGAATGCAAATGTGTTCTATAAGGTCCTTTGATTGCTCAAGTAAGAATTCGTCTATTTAGTCCATTTACCAGTGGGACTTACCCACTGAAACATCAAAGCCAGCCTTTACCTGATCTTAGCATCAGCTTTGGTGTAGACAGTAAGAACGAAGTCTGCAGTGATGTAGTCTTCCAGGGCGGATGGGATGATCACATACTCTCCAGGGTCCAGATTGTGTAGTTTGACCAGTTCTCTTTCATTACTATAAACCTGCGTCGCCTCCACGAGGCTGTCAAAGAAGGAGTTGTCCAGGTGTCGTCGTGGGGTCTGCGAGAAATATGAAGAAACACGTGATGAAATGTTGTTATTTAGGTTGCTTAAATGTTGAAACTGCTTTCAGAACATGGGCAAAGTTTCAAATATTTATTTTTTAAATATTATTTTTTATTGTTTGTACTTACCCCTGGTGGAATCTGTTAATTGTAAAATGGGAAGAAGAATTACAGTAAACAGTTTTGCAGGGAGAAAAACTTGTCTCCATGGTAACACTAAACAATGAATGTGAAATGCTTTTTATTTATTTATTTATTTTAATCTTGCTAATGCAACTGTCCTAATAGGTAACTACTGTCTTAATAGTAATGCCATAGAGCATAATTTTAATTATATTGTTTATTCTCCTTTATTACTCAGTTGTTGTATTTAATAATTATTTATATTTCAGAGAACATTTCAGAATATGTACCTTATAGATGTCAAATTCATGAGGAACAATCTTCTTGCGGTACCCCTGGTGAGGTTTCTGTATCAGGGAGATCAAGATGCTTTTGCTCTTTGGCTCCTCCTTGTCTGTAACACTCACCTGGATTCGATACTGAGGGTTTGATGCAAAGGTAGCTGCAGAGAGTGGGAAACATTAACAATGCTAATTCTTTTTTTTTTCTTTCAGAAATGTGCAGTAATGTTAAAGTAAAAAAAAAAACATGAATGAACTGGGCTCACGGATATCCTTGTTGACAAGTGCGGATCTGTTTGCTACCCAGCTGCCTTCATAATCCACACATTTCCACTGACATGTGAAGTCACCATCAGTAAAGTTAGGGGTCTCACTGCAGATGGACAAATCACTGAAATAGCAACAGAAGTCCTCCAACTGCATCCTGACAGACAGAAAAATAGAAAGAGATAAAATAAAAAAATAAAAAGGCAAGAAAAACATTAAACATCAACCATTCAGACATAAACCTTTGCAAAATACTACATCAAAAATAATCATATGATTTTAAATTTTATGTTTTAGTCTGTGTTATTCTGCAAGTGATTTCTTTATGTGGGACTTTTTATTAAGCTAATTTACCAGAACTCTCCATCGTCACGGTCGGAATACTTTACTTGATCTTCTGGCTTCACTGTGCTCCACAAATCTGACCTGACAACATGAAACAAAAAAGTTAATAACAGACGTCAACACAGCAAAACAGATTAGTGTTTTATATATATATATATATATATATATATATATATATATATATATATATATATATATGGCTTTTTTAGATGTTTTCTGGTAAAGTCTAATCTGGCATTTTCTGGTAGATTTAGTTAATGATGTGCTGAGGGTTTGTCATTGTGTCATTTGGCTGGACTTTCCTAAGTTGCTGTTCTTTAGTACAAAGGATCCTTGACTCACCCACCACTGTTGTGATCTGAGCATGTCTTGGCAGCTTTATGTTTTTTTGTAACAACTTGACTGCTGCTAGTGTCCCCACTATGTCTCTGTTTTGTTTGTTTGTTTGTTTTTGCTGCCTAAAGATGGTCTTTTTCTCTTGTGCTGGGAGCTCAGAGTTTACAACAGCCTGTAAATGTAAACCCCACACATAAAACCAGTTCCCGATTTTTTTTGTTTATGAAAGAAAAAAGTTGTCCATGAAACAATTTTTGAGTGAATTATATAAATACATAAAAAAAAAACTGAAACTATAAGTACATTATAAAAATAATTGTATATTGGAGTTACAGTTTTTTGCCTGAATAATTATCATGAAACTGTATCTTGAATATGTTTTGGTACAGAGCTAAAATAGTAAATATTGCATCGTTATCAACGCTAAATGGACCCAGTCTTGTAACTGTATGTTTGATCAGTTACTTGTCGCTCCACCGTCCATTCCACTCCAATTCACCATGTGGATTCATGACTCGCACCAGCCTGACTTGAGCGCCATTTAAATCCACCTTCAGAAAAAAAAAATAGCAAAGTGAAAAAAATCAGAAATTGGAAATCATTATCACCAAATATTAGTTGATACTGTGGATATTTTGCTGCAATTAAGCTCTCAACAAAACCATTTTCTGATGTTGAATACAGGTTTTCAGCTCCAGAATTTACCTCAGTGATACCTGTGATAGAATAGGCATGCGAGTTCACCAATCCAGTGTCAGGGTCAATGTCACTGTCAGTGGTAAACTGAAAAACAAGGTGGACTTTATTGATCCCAGAGTGAAATTCATACGTTTTACATGCTTACTACATTACACATCTGCTGCTTTTATGAGAACTGATGACAGATAGCTGTGGGTACAAATGATTTTCTGTATCTCCCAGTAGTCTCCTAGTATGGATGTTTTTTTGTTTTGTTTTGTTTTGTTTTTATTCCTTAAAGATATTGTGGAATAAAATGTAACAGATGTAAGTGGGTAATCAGAGTTTTTCAGGATGGCTTGAAAAAGGCAGAAAAAGTAAATTAATTTATATAGTTAAAAAAAAATGTTTTTTGTTTGTTTGTTTTGTTATTCCTTTATGAATGTGGTTCTTACCAATTTGGAGGGAGTCCCACAGCAAATCAGTGATTTGCAGTCAGTGGCTCTTCTTAGTGTGAGCCAAATCTCCCCATGATCTGGTGAGTTGGGCTCCTTGAGTGTGTAGGTCTGGTTCACACCTCCAGTGAAATCTTTGCAGGCCTCTGATGGATACCCAGCCTCCATGTCTGCATATGAGCCACAAACTCTGAAGATGACACACAGAGAAGGAGAAACATTTTTAAATATATGACATTTGTATCACAGATGTGACCCTCTAAACTGTTATATATATGAAAACATGTGGTCACGT